>NW_022900938.1:6222312-6230654 GCF_012274545.1 Fukomys damarensis | reverse complement strand
ATATATATATATATATATATATATATATACATATATGCCTAGACTTATGCACATAAGCATACAATACTCTGAATTGTCTTTTGGTACTCTGAATTTTATTTTTTTGGCGGGGTGTTGGGGATCAAACTCACAATCTTTTCGCTTGCAAGGCAGGAGGGATGCCAATGAGCTAAATACTGGCCCTTGATACTCTGAATTTTATGCTTTGATGAAAACATGTCATATTTAGGACACAGCTGAATTTATCATTTTTCTTTAGAGTTAACATTTTTCCTGCCTTGATTATCTTTGCCTACTCCACAGTGATTAGATAGTTCCTTCTAGAAGCTACATTTACTTACTTTTTATATTTGGAGTTACATTTCACCTGCAATTGGGTTTTGTGTATGGCATGGGTTCTGCTTCAATTTCAGTTTGCAATTTTTCTGTCATTTATCTTTCTACTTATCAGTGTATCTCACTGACTCCGACTACTGAAAACGTCACATTTTCTCCAGTATCTTATGTGTTTTCTTATCAAAGTGAAATGATCCAAAAGTCTGGTCCTGTTTCTAGCCCCCATGGTTTCCTATAGTTCTACTCCTTTCTCTCTGTACTACTATCTGATTTAACTTCTATAACTGTATCTTAAACTTAAATAATCAAATTTGTAGTTCAACACAGTCTTCTGTATTCAATAACTTTTCCACTTCTCTGTAGGTTTTAGCATTATTGTGCAGATTTAATTGTTATAAAATACTAACAACTGAATATTTTGAATTCACTGTACAATATAATGTATTACAGGAAGATCAATTTTTTATAGTATTCATTCTCCAGTGGCTGAGGCTTTTCACTCATTATATAATTCTTTTATTTGTATTACTGAGTTTCGTATTTACCAAGAGAACGATACCATATATCTTTTGTTAGATTTATTTGTTGTGTATTTGTGGTTTTCCTTGCTCTATTAAATTATGTACATTTATTTTAGTTTCTACTTGTTTATTCCTGTTATAGAGAAACACGTGTTTATATAATGACTTTTAATCAGGTGGCTTTGTTAGATACATTTATTTTAAAAGTTTTATGTAGATCATTTTAGGTATTCTTCAAAGTAATACATGTCTGACTGATCTTCCTAATACATTTTACTTATTTCATTATATTTTACTTTTCTCTTTTTTCTTTGGCATTGGCTAGGTCACTTCTAGTAACATGTTGAGTAACAGCCGTCAAAGGGGCAGGTTGGCTTGTTCTCAGGAACAGAAAAGCAGTAATGCCTCATAGTTGTGTAAGAGTCTTGTTTGATAATTTTTAATTATAAGTATTAACGTGTAAACATTAGCGAGTCACGGTGACATCTCCGTACAAGTACTCATCCTGCATTGCAGATGCCCACCCCTTCTCTCCCCCAGCCCTTCGCACTTCATCCTGTCCTGTCTCTAGGTTGTTTGCTTGCTTGGTTTTAGTCCCACGTAGGCCAGGACATGTGATCCTCCTCTTTCTATGTCTGCCTTCTTCATTCACCATCATGACCTCCGTTTCCACCCATGCTCCAGGTGGGCTTTGTTCCTCAATACCGGCAAATGGAATTTCTTTCTCCTGAGAATTTTCCACCCGCTTCTCCTTCACGGGTATGACAATCCCACCATTATTTTTGCATCTTCTAAAATCACAATTTTTCTTAATTTTTATATTTATCTGCTCAAATCCACTGGTAGATTTTCAAAGTTTAAATGACTCTTATGTTCTGGGATTTCCGATTTCTTAGCTGCTAGATGATTCTGTGAAATAAATACCTGAGAAAGTAGCAGTGAAAAAGACAAATGTTCCCCTTTAGAATGTCAATTCCTTTAATCTTCACTGGTTTTGAAATTCATGCTGTTTTCAAATTATGAAGTTTACAAATGTTTGTGGAATTTAGTAACCTGTATTCAGATGGAAATTTAAGACCATTATGAATGCCTTTCAGCCTGCTCAGGAGTGCTGCGTCCTACCTAGAAACACAAGTACCTCTACTTTAAACCTGTAATATATCACTTAATTATTGGAATTATCTGTTTCTGTTTAATAATCATGGGCCATTAAGCAAATAACAATGAGGGCAATAGCTTAATGACATTATATACACTTACTGGTCTCAATAATTCAAACAGTTGAGATTTTGCACACGTTTTTTTGAAAGGGCGAAGTGAAATACATACAAAATCTAAGTGACTTGTAAAATGAATGCTAAAAGCAGTATGTGGCAAAAGTGGGACCTGCATTCCATAATTTCCTTTGCTTTTTAAAAATTTAATTAGTACATGTCTGCAGTACATCGTGATTGCATTCACCGTGGGGAATAGGTACATCTATCTATATATTTTTACTTTCTCTTCCCTTCTCTCCCTCTCACTGCCCTCTGTCTCTTGGATTCTATATTTTCATATGAAAACCAGAAAAACACTGTATAACAAAGGGGGTACTTGCCTCAATAATTTAGCTTTACTCTGGTATTTTGCATGTACAGGGGCATATCTGGTAAACATTTATAATATGTTATCTTGAAGACAGATTTATGCTACTAAAATGAGGTTGTGTGTGAGGTCCTATATAAGTGTATATTTCTAGTTCATGTTGAGACTTTCTAAGTACAGGGCAGGGTGGGGAATGTAACTCAGTGCTACAGAACTTTTCTAGCAAGACCCTTGGTGGGACCTCCAGCACTACAAAGATAAATTTAAAAACCTGTAAAAGGTCATATTTGCCTCAATTATACATGAGTAATCCTCAGAAATGAACACTTACTACAAATTATCAGACCACATAAATAAAAGTAGATTTCTCCTCAGAATGTTAGCTATGTTTCGTATCTTCTGAAAAGAGGAAAATGGTGTCATAGATATAAATGGCAATAAAACAAAGTGTTCCCATATCCATATTTGAAACAATACGCTTCCATTATAGATTGAAAATATAAATCAGATTAATGGTATTTTATTTTTCCCAGTCATTACATAAATTATACAATTTTCAAATGAATTCCTGATTTTCCATGGAGAAAACTCATCCTAATAATATTGATAGAGCATGAGCTGTGGATTTGGCTCAGTGGTGCAGCCTCCTCTGTCACAAGCACAAGGTCCCAAGTTCGATCCCTGCTACCAGTAAATAAATAAATCAATAAGTAATAAATAAATAAACGATAGAGCATACCTACATGCAGTAAATCACAAGGTGAGTACCAGGTAATCTCAATAAATAAAAGTGCCTGTTAAGGGAAAGCCTGTTGTATCCCTCATGTAACTCACTCGAACTCAATAACCCACGGATGATATTCACTGGTATCTACTGTAATCCTTGAAGGCCTAGGAACATGTTCTTGATACCACGATCCTCTTTCACACACGCTATCTCAATAACGTAATTGACTGAGTATAAAATTACACAAATATCAAGTGAAATTATCAGATGCCCACAAAGTTAAGAAGTACAGAACAAAATTCTCTTTTACACAGAGCCTTGCTATAATTCTCCACATTGCACAAAATAGCTTTTATGATCTTCCCCACTCAATTCCTATTTCTGCCCATTGTCTGGAAGTCTGATGGACTGTGTTTGTCCTCTGTGCTGCCCCTGCCCGCCTTCAGGAGAAGTCATCTCCTGGTATCTGTTAGAGTTACTCTCTTACTAAGTTTTTGCGCCATTAGGAATCTAGGTTCCATGTTAAGAGCCTACGAGGATTGAGACACGGTAAGAAGACATAGTCTCTAATTTCAGATCGATGGAAAGATAAAAGAGCAATTATCATATGACAGCATGCTGTATGTGGGCTGGATGAAAGCTGAAGTATCATGCTTTATTTATGCAAAGGAATTTTCAATGCAGAATTAAGCAAGTCTAAACCACTGATGGTATTGTGCTTCAACCAATAATCCAGTTTTCCATTCTCTGTCTTCTATTTAAGTTCTAAGTAATTCCATGTTTGGCCTACTTGCACTTCATGTTATGTTTTGGGGTGGATTCCACCATCAGTGCTTATATTATTTTCAAGCAATTAATTAATGAACTTATTCATCAGCACATGTCTGTGGCACACACTGACCACCTTCGTTGTGGGTGTCGGGTACATGGGCAGGATAGATCTCGATTCTTTTCTGAGTCCCCTCTGCCTTCATCTCCTTCTCCTTCCAATTTTCCCCAGATGTCGCCGTTCCCTTCTATCTATCATTTATTTTGCTCTTTATCTGCTGTCCTGAGACGAGACAAATCTTAGGATGCTTAAGGTACGTCTGATTTATTTCACTGAACATTATGTTTTCAAGGTGCAGCCTATGAATGATTCAAGTGTATCTTTCTTTATGGCAGATTAATATTCCATGCTGTATAAATATGACATAAATAATACATTTTCTTTATCCACTCATCGATTGGAGAACATATAGGCATCTCCCAAGATTTCACTATTATGGACAGTGCTGCTGTAGACATGAGTGTGCATGGATCACTGTAATACGATGTCTTTCACTCTTTGGAAAGACACCTAGTAAGAGAATAGCTGGACTGAATGGTGGTTTCATTTTTAGTCCTTGGAGGAATCTCCAATGACTTCCAAAATACTTGCATCAGTTTACATTTCTACCAACAGTTCATGAGGTTTCTTTTTTCCCCTACAGCCTCACCTGCATTTATTATTATCTGAGTTCTTAGTGATCACCATTCTTTCTGGAGTAAGGCGAAATCTCAGTACTCTTTTAGTTTGCATTTCTCTAATGGTCAGAAATGTCAAGCATTTTAAAAAATATATTTATGGGCCTGTTTTATTTGTCCTTCTTGGAAGTATCTGTTCATTTCAGTTACCCATTCTCTGATGGGATCTTTTATTTTGCGGTGTCCAATTTTTAAAAATCTTTTATGTATTCTAGACTCCAGTCCCTATTTGAGGTACAGCTGGCCCACTTTTTCTCTTTATGTAGATTTTCTTCAGTGTGTTTGTTTCCTTTGCTGTACTGAAGCCTTTTGGTTTGATTTAATCCTATTCATTAACTCTTGATAGTATTTTGTATGAAACTAGGATACTGTTCAGGAAGTCCTTACCTATATCTATAACTTCAGGAGTTGTATCTATTGTAGCAGGTTGTTTCTATATTCAGATCTCTGATGTATTCTGATTTTATTTTAACGCATGGTGAGAGACATTGGTCTAGCTTCAATCTTCTGTTTGTGCCTGCCCAGTTTTCCCAGTATCACATGTTAAAAATGCTGTCTTCCCTGCAGCATATGTTTTTTGCCCCTTTTTGAAATATCGGGAGGCTGAATGCGTCTGTGATTTCTGCCTCCTCTACTCAGTTCCATTGACTTACATGGTACCTTGCTGTTTCATTATTACGTTTGTTACATAATCTGAGATCCTGAATTATACTGCCTCTGTCTTTGCTCTTATTACTCACGGTTGCTTTTGCTATTCTGGGTCTCTTCTGGTTTCATACAAATTTCAGTATTGGCTTTTCTAGTTCCGTGAGGAAAACTGTTGGTGGTTTGATTGAGATTGTATTAAATCTGAATATTGCTTTTGTAAGTATGGCCATTTTGACAATATTGGTTCTGTCTATCCAGAAACAGGGGGTTTCTTCATGCTAATTTCTTAATCAGTGAGTTCATTATTGGTGTACGAAATGTTATTAATATCTCTGTGTTGGTTTTGTATCCTGCAACACTGATGAATTAGGCTAGTTTTGAAAGTTTTAGCAGACTGTTTTTGGTCTTCAGTGGAAAGGATCATGTTATCTGAAAATAATGATGATTTGATTTTTTGCTTTCCTATACATATTCCTTTTATTTCTCTTGCATGGTTGCTTTGACTAATGTTTCAAGAACGCTCTATTGAACAGGAGTGGCAATAGTGGCCATTGCGTCTTCACCTTGCTCCTGATTTTAGAAAGAAAACACTCAACTTTTTCCCATTTAATATGATGTTGGCTGTTGGTTTGTTATAAATTGCTTTTATCAGATTAGGTAAGGACTTTAAACATCTATTTTCTCCTGGATTTTTATCTTGAATTGGTGTTGGATGTTGTCAAAAGCCCTCGCTGTGTCTGATCATGTGATTTTGTCTCTGCTTCTGTGTGTTTGGTGCATGGCATTTGTTCATCTGTGTATGTTGAACCATCCTTGCATCACTGGGATGAAATCTAGTTGGCCATGATATATGATTCTTTTTGATGATTTATTGCATTGTATTTGCCAATATTTTACTGAGGACTTTTGAATCTGTGTTCATTAAAGAGAGTGGCCTGCGGTTTTCTTTTTCAGCAGGGTCCTTGTCTGGTTTGAGTATCAGTAGTGCTGGATTTCAAGAACCAGTCAGCCTGGAAGCAGTGCTCCCCCTCTCATTAAGGAGACTGAGGTCCAGGTTAACCTTGGTGCTACATGCTTCTTTGCAGTCTTTAGCCTCTTTGCTTAGAACACTTATACAAATTTTAAAAATTGAGTTGATTTTAGATATATCCTAGGATCACACTCATCACTGGGAATTTGTGCCTGTACATGATAGATCCTGATTCTTATCTTTTCCCCACTCCCCTGTCTTCCCTTCAACTCCTCCACCCCTCCCTATATACATAAGCTTTGTTTCCATTTTTTCGTTCTTCAATTTTTTTCTCTCCCTTCTACCCCTTCCCCCAGTTCCCTTTCCCCTTTGAACATTTTCTTCCTAGTTCATAATATCTATTACACATTTTGGTCCTATTCTTGCTGGACGTAAGCTGTGAAGGTACCACCGGGGAGCGGTGTGCCCTTGCTTGGGAGATGCTGGAGGAAAGGCTGGTATAGGAAGAGCCCGTCCTGGGAGCTGCTCTGTGCACTTTTAGGCCCATAGAGCTGCCCCTGTCTGCCTTTGAGTTGGGTGGGGTGGGGAGATGAGGACGCTGCGGGCTCACCTCCCTCTTCCCTGACCCAGATGTTTGGTGGGACGACTTTCCTTTTCCGGGTGTGTTTGCCTCCTGTGCTTCAGAGCATCTCCATGGTGTGTACTCTTTTCTGAGCCTCCCAGGATCAGCTGTTTAGACTCCTCTTCCAGCTACCTTCCTTGAGCTTTTGAAACCATTTTCCATTTTCATATTTGGCATCCATTGCTTATGTCGTGAAAACATTTGTCCGTTTCATCATTACTCCTTGAAAGTGCAACAAATCTTGCTCTGTTTTGTAAGTAATTTCTTTATTCTTGTGTTACAGAGTTACTGGGTATGCCTCTGTTTTCTTATACTGAAAATATTATTTAAATGTGTAATGCGACTTATTTCTTTTTGCCAAAATGTCTACTTTTTTTTTTTCCTTAACACATTCCTTACATTCTATTTATTCTTTTGGGAATCCAAGTACTCATATGTTATATATTTTCATAATAACCCATATGTCTTTTATGTTCTTTTCAGTGTTTTCTTCTAATTATATTTTCATTATGTTTTAGTTTACATAGTGTCTTACTCATCCTGGACTACATTAATTCCTTTCTCAATTTTACAATTTCAAGTTGGTCCTTTTTAATGACTTTTATTTCTTTGTAATTTTTGAAAACATTATTTGTTGAATGATTGCGATTTGATCCAATTTAAACAATATGCTTTAAAATCTGTTTTTAAAATTTACATATTAATCATTTTAGAATTGTTCTGAAAAAGTTCGATATTTTCTCCTACTCTTTTCCTACTTTGGTAATGTTTGTATTTCATTCTAGATATTTTGAATGGTATTCTTTCAATAAAGAATGTTGAAATTTTGTGTGTGTGTGTGTGTGTGTGTGTGTGATCTGTCTTTTTGTGCAAGTCACTCTGTTTCCCTTATAAGGAAATGCCTGATGCACACCCTTGGCCTTACTGGGGTTGCTTGAAATTTATTGCTCACACACAATACTTATGATTAACCTGAGATTTAATTTCAAGTTAAATGCAGAAGTTGGGAATAAGCAGGATTTTTTTTTTTTTTTTTTTTGGTACCGGGGATGGGCCACCGAACCGCTGAGCTAAATCCCCTGCCCCTGGGAAATTAAAGTAACATTTCTACACCAATTTCACCCTTTCTTTGTCCTCTGGTATTATTACATTAATTTTCAACTGCTGTATCCGGTCTTGTATTTCCACCTAAATTTCCATCTGCTATATTCACCCCCAACTTTGCAGTTTCTCTGAGGCAGTTGGTCTGACAGTGACGGCCCAGGATTTTGCTGCCCACGTGGTGATGTGTTCCCAGTTTCCAGGCTAGAGATGTTGGAAATGTAAACCTACTCAGTCCTGTACTTCTTCCCAAAAGTCATGTAAACTCAAATTTAGCCTCCTGTGTTCTCCTAACATCGCCCATAAGCAGATGGTTATTATCTTTTT
>NW_022900938.1:6206359-6222188 GCF_012274545.1 Fukomys damarensis | reverse complement strand
TTCTGACAGAAGACACTGCGCTACAAGAACCTCAACCGGATTTCTTCTTCGGCGGAATTCATTGGATTTGGTAATTAATTTTAGTCACTTCTAAGCATTAGTCAGATAAGAATAATATTGAATGGAGAGATACATTTAAGCAAATATTTTCATTTAAAAAAACATTTAAGCATTCATGTAGGTTTAGTTTCTTTTCATCATCTTATTTGCAAACAAATATTTTTCCATCACACATTATCCAGAGTGATCATCACAGTTATTACATCTTCCTCTTTCACTGCTCATTTCATCAAGTTTTGGTGTAAGGTTTTAGTTTGCTTCATTTTCTTTTTACCTGCCTGCCTTTCCTGGCTTTTTAAATTTCGGATGCCCATTTCTTGCTTTTTTTCTATTCCATGTTTGCAATTTTGTCATAGAGGGAAGTTGAACATATACTGCAGTTTCCAAAACTGCTGTAGAGTTAAGAATTCATAATTAGGACTTGTGAGTGTCTACATTCATTCACGTTTCTACTCATTCACCAAACATTAAATGAAACCCGTCATGTGCTAGACAACTTACTAGCTTCTACGAACCCAGTGATGAATGGAGACCCGATTCTCGTCTTGTGCAGATCATACACATTTTAATTAGTGCAGCCCACATGGAACCAAATGCTCGCAGTGGATCAGTGTAACCGCCGCTCAGAACCCAGCGGGGCAACGTGCCCGTGCCTACTCGCGCTGCACCTGAGAGGGAGCAGCTCGTTTCTTCTCTTGCTTTGCGGAATCAGCCATGAGTCCTCTAGCAGAGAATTTCCCAGAGATGCTTTCTGTGTCTTTTTTCAGATAAGGCTTGAGGATCTCCCATTTATTACATTTTTGCAAGGATTTTTCACATCACATAACGCGTCCGTCCATTGTCGGTTTTCCAGCCTGTTCTGTTTTTTCACATGCACAGCATCACCTTGCGCTGTTCTCACATAATGCTGAAATGATTGAAATGTTGGCAGTTCATTTATTCTGATTTTAACACTCCGAAGGAAAGGATTTGTAAAAAGTGTCGCAAGCTCTAGGATGCAACACTCAAATGTTTCTGCTTCTAACTAAATTGATATATTACACATTTGTGTGGGGCCAAGGACAAGAAAGTGTCTCTGCTCGCTGGCATAAAAATTGAAGGTGTTCTCAGCTCCTGTGAAAATCACGGTTAACGACGCCTGAAGACGACTACAACCAAGAGAAACAAGGATTAACTAGTTCCAGTAAATACTTTCATTGTTTCTTTCAGTAAGAGAGCAGGGACTGTGTCTTATACGTGCATTCGAGTCTCTAGCTAATTTTACTTTCAAAATAAGAGTGAGGGTGTATTTCTACCTCTAACAGGGAGAGCCTTCTGTGTCGTCAAAACCTCATCTCGCAGGACAGATGTTCGAGTAAAATATATTTTTCTTTTTCTCACATGAGCCCACCAAATGGAGAGATGTGTAAGTAAATCCTATGTTAATTTTGGCCATATGATTGTAATAACACAAATACGAATTACAGTGATTCTATGATACTATGGGAAAATAGTGAATGGACAACTTTGGCCTTGTCGCAAATGCTTTCCACAAGTATGAGCCTTGAGTGATGAAGGTGGAAATAACTAACAGAGAAAGAAAGAAGTCTCTGATAGTAACAAAAACCAGCATGGAAAAAGGAAAGTGTAACAGTTTGTAGGAAATGTCAGCAATTATATATGTAGAGAAGCCAGCTAGTGTCAGGGAAAATTGATTTATTAATTTTATTTTTCAAGTGTTAGGGTAAGCTAGAGCTGACTGACATGGAAGGAAAGGAAGCATTCTGAGGTGTCTGGACATTTGTTTGCTTACTCCAAAGGCATGGTGGTGCTTCCAAAAATCCAGGAGTGACTAGGCAATGACAAATTTTATGGAACCAGAACTGTGAAAAGAAACTACTAAGGTCTAAGGCAAGGATGTTTTTGTTAAATAAGAATAATTTGAGCAACTTTGTGTATAGCAAGAGAAAAGTAAACGAATATAAAAAGTGAATATATGGAGGAATCGATATTTAGTGGCAGACAGACAGAAATATATATATATTATGAAATAAATATATATATATATATATATGAGAGAGGGAGGGGAGAAAAGCGGTCATGCTCTTTGAAGAGATAAGAGAAACAGATAAACAGAAAAGCCCTTGTTAGGTAAAATCATAGACAAAAGGATCAATGGAACAGAATCAAGAGACCAGAAACAGTTTCCCCTCAACAGAGTCCAATAATCTTTGATGAATAAGAAAAACCAATGCACTGGAGCCATTAAGGTCTCTTCTGAAAGTGATGCTAGAAGGACTCATTCTCTAAAAAATTTAACCTGGGCTCAATCCTTATACTTCTCACAAAAATTAATTACATATTAACTAGTTTCCTAAATGTAAATGCAAAACTATTAAAATCCTGGAATATACCATTGGATACACTGGGTTTGAAAAGAATATTTCAAATACCACATGAAAGACATAATCTCAAAAAAAAATTGTTTAGCAGGACTTCACTGCAATTAAATTCTTTGTGAAATACAATGTCAAGAGACTTAGAAGACAAGTTTCAGAATGGGATAAAAGAGTTTCCATAAGACTTACCTGATAAAAATTCTGTTCAAACATATACTATGAATTACTAAAAGTTAACAATAAAAAAGGAACAAACTGATTAAAAAATAAGGTCAAACCTTTAGAAAACAGTTCACCAAAGAAGACACAGGTACATAAGCATAGGAAACGATTATCGATTACCTACATCTTATGTCATTAAAATTGAAATTAAGATTATGAATTACCACTGTGTACCTGGACGTAATCTAGGACACAAACACCACATCATAAGTGGAACATAGAGAAACAGGAACTGTTCTTCACTGCTGGTGGAAAAAAAAAAGTGGCACAGCTTTTGGAAAACTGTGGAGCAGTTTCCAACAGTCCTACATAGACTTGTACCATACCATACAGTAACTGCACTTCGGCAATTGTACAAAGATATTGAAGGCTATTTCTGCACAAAAGGTATACATATTTATTGTGACTTTATTGACAATTCTACAATCTTGGAACCACCAACAGTAGGGTAAATTAACAAACTGTAGTACATCCAGGCAGTGGAAAATTATTCACAGGACAATGGGTTATCAACTCATGAGCAGATATGGAAAATACTTCAATAGCTATGACTAAATGGAAGATGCCAATCTGATTCAGCTACATGTCTTTGATTGCAGCTATATGGTAGTGTAGAAAACATATCAGTTTTCAAACCTAGAGAGAAGGAAGAGATATATAGGAAAAATAGAATTTGGGGATAGTATCATTTGTTTTATGTGATAGCATAATAGAGAGGAACATGCCACTATACATTTGTCGAACATGCAGACTCACCAAGAGTGAACTCCAATATAGCGTATGGCTCTTATGTCACAGTGATGGTCAGTGCAGGCTCCTCGATTTTAATGCGAGTATTTCTCTTGTGAGAAATATTGATAATGGGACAGCCGCACAACTGGTGAGGTAGGTGATCCACAAGAAATCATTGCAGCTCCTATTATTTCTGTGAGTTTAAAACTGCTCTAACAACACACACCAGCTGCACACAAGGAACGTAAGCATTACGTACTGCAGCGTGTACAGAAGAGGAAAGGGATCAGGGGATGGGCTGAGGAAGGAGAAAGGGAAAGGAAAGAGGACACAGAAAGGAACTCAGAAGTGCAATGTGATGTACCGACTGCCCACAAGGGATGTGAGCATTACAGAGTGCACACACGTGCTAATGCGCGAAGATAAAAAATAGCTTCCGTTACAAACAAAGCAAAGCCACTCTGGGCACCAGAGTAAGGAACAGTGTGTTGAACTTCTCAAGCATTAGTCGAAAGAAAGTAAATGTGATTATAAATATGTCTGTAGATATTAAGGCCCAAAAAAGTCCTCTCCTGCAGCAAACTTCATATGAAAATGAAATGAAAACAAAGTGAAGAGAGACACTCAGAGGGGAGTAAGTTTAGGGAGAAGTTTCCCAGCAGGTGAAATGGAATAGCTCTAGTCAGACTCTCTGGATTCACACTGGTACCTGGAAGGTTTGTGACCACTCTTCTCGTCCTTATTCTATTGCACTGCATACATTTAAGATGAGTGGAGTTATGTGTTTGACTTGACTCAGAGTTGAGGATTCGTCAAAACAATATTGAAGATCAACAGGTGAGGGGACAAAGTGATGAGAAAGAGGCCGAGAGCACACTGAGGCTTTCACCGTGTAGGAAAAGCGGAACAAAGGATGCGTAAGAAGACTATGCTTCATTGCAGTGACAGTCGTGGGATTAAGCAGAATTCTTGATATAGATGTTCTTTTAATTTTTGGGTTTAAGGAACAGAAAAAAAATTAATAAAACATAGTGCCTGGCCCAAAATGTGTTTCAGTAAGTCTCTGGAGGTTGGTATTGCTAGTGCTGACTGATGAAATGAGAAGCCTCCAAGTCTGGCGAACACTTCTAAGCCATTTCAGAAAATCAGCTGAGATGAGCAGCCATTCACTCTATGGACACAACTGCCACATGCAGTAAGTGAAGCGGGGTAATTTGGTTCCAGCATATGTGCCAATGAATGGCCATGAGTGTCTGTCAGTCTCTTCTGTTATCACTGAAATATTCATATTAGGAAAATTTATGGAGTCATTTTTAGAAAAAAAAAGTCAGATTATCTTATACGGTTTCTCAAAAAGAAGCATTTAGGATATTTCATTAACATATTCAAGAATACATCTTAGAAGATCGGCTGGCATGTTACACAATACGAAGATAAAACACTGAGTAGTAATGTCCGAAAGTCCAAACACAAGCCAGGGACATGTTCACTGAGGGACACAAAACATCTCTGAGACGGGAGAGTCCTGTAGTTCAGGCATTGTGGTCCATTTGTAAAGAGTTACATTAGTTTTAAAAATGGAACCAAACCCCAATGTCAGATAACAGATGACTTCATTCATCTCTTTTTCTACTTCTTGTTTTGCTTTCCTTTGTCTTAAACCTTACCCTTCAGGACTATGTGTCACACTTCACATCCTCATGTTTTTCATGGCTAATCTCCACGCAGTGGTGGCGTTAGTTCCTGATATCTTTTATATCTGACTTATAAAGCCGGATAAAATACACGTAACACCATCAGTTTCTAAAAATTAATTACATTTATAAGGATATTTTATTTTGAAATGTGCTTTTAACATAAGGATTGTATAAAATTTAGATACATTAGTAAGACCAATAGAGAAATAAACATAATTTGCATTTTACCACATTTCAAGTGTGTCCTGCTCTATATGTGCTGAATATTGTACATTTATGTCCAACCTTAATAACTGTTAGGTTAAATAAAAGTTTTGATCTAAAGTTCCTCATCTACATGGATGGGCTTTTCCCAATTTAACACATTTTGTGTTCTTTAACTTCATATTGACTCTTTTGTCACTAAAGCATTATGAGTTTCTGACATTATTATAGGCACCAATTTATATTAAATTCTTTGCACTCCCTGATATTCATTCAAGAACTACAATTGTGTATCCATAGTACTTGCATTTTAATAGGCGTTTTTTAGGTTCCTGGTTTATTGTATTGAAATATATCCTTTAATTTTCTATAGCTTTGCAGTCCGACAGAGGGATAAGGACATAGGTCATAACCATACAAGACACCTTGCAATAACTGCTGTAAAACTTGTACAAAGATGTGTGGAAAAGGCACCAGAAGTATTTTGAGCAAGATCCCGGAAGAATCCATGCAGGACAAACCATTTTATAGGCCTCTGAAAATGTTGTGGATAGGCACTCATTGTCCACAATCCTTTCCCCCTGCAGTTTAAATGCAGCGAGTTGTATTCCAAAGGACAGTGTTTTGTAAGTCAGTTTTTTCCTCTTTAAATTCCAATTCTCCTTTCTGTCCTCCCTGCTTTGGTTAGGGTAGGGTGGTGGCGTGGCTGCAGTGTTGGTTCTGTTCTCCAAATCCCCAGCATCATGCAGGCTGGGCCCAGAACTCCCATCTGGTTATTATTCCTTTATTCGACTATTGTTCTTTCTCTTGACTGTGGGATTGATTCTAAAATCAGGTGAACAAGATGCGTGCAGGGAGACAGCACACAGACTCCTCAAAGCAGGCTGACAGAGGTCTCCCACTGCCTGCACCGGAATCAGCAGCTCCGCAGCTCCTCCTTTACCCTCTCTGTTTTCTGGTTTTCAAGAAATCCGACTCACTCCCACACAAAGATATACACAGACCACAAACCTGCAGGAGCACTCTGGGCCACCCAGGTCCTCTTCCTCTTTTACTTCCAAAATTCTACTGGAAAAGCACCTTAAAGTCAAGTTTGCGCATTGAATGTTAGGAGAAACTGACACTGACAATGACTATTCTCAAAACAGTCTCCCCTCTTTGGAACCATTTGAGAATTCCAATAAGCAACCCAGACAAATACTTCAATGTTGCCTCTTTGGGTGATTTTAAGGAAGTAGGATATTTTGTAGCCATAGGGTGTGGCTCTCATGACACCAACTCAGGATTGCGTGTAGGGGGGGTCTCAAGCCCACTTCTCAATCTTGGAGCAGCTCTCTTAGGGAAAGGGGGAGAAGGATCCCACACACACATGCCAAGTTCCTGCCTCTATAATTTTACATCAGGCAAATGAGGGAGGAGAGAGGCCAGAAGTGTGTGTGCGCTTGCACACACACACACACACACACACACACACACACTCGAAGAAAACTTTAGAAAGATAAAGGTGTAAACACAGCTCCTGATATGGTAAGTGACACAGTTGAATGTTTTATTTTATTGTGCTATTCAGTTGTTAAAGTTCAACTATCCTATCGCAGACCATTTTCAACATGGCTTGTGATAAATGCTCTCATTCTCCCCACAGCACCCAGTACCGTCTAAGCTGTTTCTGTAACTATAATTTTGCGTTATATAGGTTCTCAGACGTACAAGTGTAGTGTAGCATATGGACTTTTCTTTCAATATTTTTTCATAAAAAATAATGCCTGTGAGATTAATATGTCTCATTATCTGTCCTTATTTAAGGATGTTCAGTTGTGTGACTGTGACAACATTCAATTCTCCATATATAACTTGATTGTATCCATTTGATTGCTAAGACAAAACTGATACTCTTAAGTCAGTTTGACTTGTGAACACCAACGAGTGTCATCACTGGTTAATATAGTGCTCTTAACTTCATGAGAAATTAAGCTCTCCAATGTTGTGTGTCCCAGCAGCATGAGATGCAGGTTTGACTGGCTTCATATCTTTAATTATTTATGGTCAACTAGACTTCCATATTGCTGGTTTTTGTTTTGTTTTGGTACCAGGGATTGAAGTTGGACCTTTGCACTTGCAAGGCAGGTGGCAAAAACACTGAGCTAAATCCCCAGCCCATCAGGGTATTTTTCTTAACTTTGTTTTTTAAATTATTTCAAGTTCATTATAAACTGAATAAAATTACACCATTTTTTTTCCCTGATTTGATCAAGTTTGTTTCTCATGAAATTAAGAAACTTAGGCTAATTTCTTCTGTAGTAAGGCTCACCAATTCCACTCTTTAGTTTTCAGTATTTTTCATTTACATTTTATATTAGCTTGCTCCATTAATCTTTTCTGTTAAACTCTTTCTTGTCTGACTTAGTCTAGCTATTTATTCTTCC
The DNA here is from genome assembly GCF_012274545.1 of Fukomys damarensis. Lineage (NCBI taxonomy): Eukaryota > Metazoa > Chordata > Mammalia > Rodentia > Bathyergidae > Fukomys > Fukomys damarensis. The sequence continues at coordinate 6,214,469 of NW_022900938.1, read as the reverse complement.
TAAATGTCATTTTCACACTGTGGGTAAACTTACTCAAGTGCATTTTCCTATTCATCCCCCACAACCAAAGAACTGAAGGCAGAGAGTGCTTTTCCTGTCCACAGTCAACTCTCATCCATACATTTCTCAGAAGAGTTCTTATAATTATTTAATTTCCCTTCCCAGTGTCAGGTTGCAAACTTGGAAATTTTAAGATGCATTTTTGAACTGTAATTTTGAGTTATTACATTTTCTTCTGCATCAGGCATTCTTTAAACTCACAGTTCAGGCAGAGATAAAAGTGGACATAAGTGGACGTCAGGCTGACCTCCTTCTCCTGACATCGTGTTGGCCACAGGGAAGGGGCCACAGCCTAGGCCCACTGAGTTGTAACTTCAAACCATGGCACTCAAGAGTGGTCCGTCCTTCTCACTCTGGGTGTTTCTACTGGTTATTACTTAGGTTTGAAAGGACGAACTAGAGGGCTGGGGATTTAGCTCTGTGGTGCTGCTGCCTGCCTTGAAAGGAGGAACTGAATCTGTTTTTGTTAACTAATCACATACCTTCCTAAAACCAGAATGGTTCTAGGATTCATCCAGTGACTTAATTTCACAGTATTCTTATGGGTTATATGTAAAGACTAACATATTTTGGTAAAGGGTATAGACCTTTATAAAAATTAAACATGAGACATCACTTCTAATATTTTGATTGTGGAAAAAAATTGAGTTATAACTATCACAATAGATAGGATAATCTCTAATCCTAACTGGATTTCTTTACTATGCTTCACTTAAATGAAAATACCTATAAATAATGATTTATATCCGCACATATGGACACATCAGGCAGAATTTATATATTAATTTGGATTTTTAAAAGTTTTCATATACTAATCATTGTCATTCTTTTTATAATCCCTATTTTCTTTTGTAACAAAATTCCCAGTTTTCAGAAATATATTCAAACATCCTTCAAGTGGACAAATCAAATTTATTTTATATCACGATATAAGAAATGATTTGGCTTTAAGTAGTTATGATATATTATGCTTTATGTTTCAAAACAAAAATGTATAAAGAAAATGAAATAAAGACTTCCCATTTTCCAAAATAGACTTCTAACTAGATTTTCCTTCTTAATGAATTCTAGTCAATCGTATTTAATTTGGTTTATTTTTTCACTGCAGATATTAATTTCCTTTTTCTGAATAGCACACAGTAAGTAGTTCCCATTGGCATTCCAGGGGCCTGTCTCCCGGGCCCATCAAAGTGCCAAACTTCTTTTGATGGTAGCGTTTTTCATCCCACACCTCATCAGGAGATTTGCCCTGGGTACCCAAAAGGGCATCAGAAAATGTCAAAGGGTTAGCCCTGTGCAAGGCTCTTAATCACTTCACTCCTGGGTTGGAGGTTTGCCTCTGGGTTCTCCTGCCAAGAATAAATGTAGAAAAATATGTGATATGGAAATATTTTATTTTAGCTGTTTGCGTAACTTTCATTTCTCCTCAGAGACCTCGTGAACAGTTTTCTATCCTTCCTTTCCTCTTTGATCTAAGGCTGTCAAAACCTCATTTACATTTTATACTCTCTGCTTAAATACAAGTCCTATGAGTCAGGAAGAACTGTTAGAAGACAGGTCGAATACGAGGGCATGAGTCTCATGATGTATTGATGTGCTGGCTATTCAATTCCACCCTTACCTAAGTGTGTGTTACGTGATTATGTGTATGTGTATCTGTGTACTTGACAACCATACATGTGTGTGCACAAAAGTACACCCAAACTTTAGATTCTTTATTTTACAACACAATTCCTAACTAACTCATACGAAATTTCCTTTTAACTGGCTTTGTAATTACTTGGGCTTTGTAAACTTAATAATATTTACCCCAATTTGAACATTCTTTTTAAGAAGCAGTTGCTTTGGTAGAATTTTGTTTGTAAGTAGGCTTTCTTGATATATGCAATTTAATTGGTTACATTTTCTTAAAGTTAATGCTTCTTAGAAATTAAAATTAATGTATAATTTACTCTCATTTGCTCTGCATACCATTTCACAAAAGTTCTGATATAAATAGGCCTCATCCCTCCTTGGATAATTTCAACTATTCATAACATTTTCCTTGTTTCAGGAAGTTTTGGCATCAGACAGTAAGCATTATTTGAAGCCATATGGTACTATGAATATAATTTTTAAAGTTTTTCTGTTTGAAGAAACAAAAAAGTCTATTGAGCTAATCTGAAAGTAATTTCAGGATTGAATATAAAATTCTCCCATATTTAATACTAAAATATATTGGTTGTGTCAAAAAGTGATAAATTTGAATTTTGTGTATTCAACCAAGGAAACAAGTAATGTTCCTTAAACATTAAATTCACTGCAATTCCCTTTTTAATTTCTATCTTTAAAATAGTTTAACATTACTTTATTTTAGAATTGTTAATCTATCTATAATCTATTTGTTGTTTATAAAGCCCAGGACTCTGCCTCTGTCTGTTTATAAATGCTGTGCTAACTTTCATTCCCCTTTCTCCTCCGCCTTACCAGCACTTGTTATCACCAGCCTGTCTGATATTAGCCATCCTTAGTCTGGTGAGGTGAGATTTCACCATGGCTTTGATTCACATTTCCCTGACGATTCATGACTTTGATCATTATTCATTATTTTGATCATTATTCATAGTTGAGCATTTTTATTACTTTAATATTTTCAAAGGTTACATTTCAGTCTTTATTTCTGAACTGATTTTGTAACTCAGGGGAGGGTCTAGACTCGTTCTGTACATGTGGATTTCAATTTTCTCATCACCATTTATCTAAAAGATGTCCTTTCTTTAGTGTTCTTAGCACATTTGTTGAAAAGCAATTGATTAAAGATGTATCGGTTTACTTGTAGGCACTCTAATCTGATCTGACCCTCTATGTGTTTTTATGCTAACAAAATGCTTTTTTGATTATTATAGATCAATGCTATCATCTCAAGATGGAGTAATATCTCTCACTTTGTTTTTAAGCTTCAAATGGCTTTAATTGTTTCAGTTTTTTTCTTATGAATAAATTTTATAATTGTCATTCTAGGTTTGTGGAGAATATCATTGGTATTTTGAGATAGCATTGGATCTAGAAGTCACTTTGAGTATCATGGATTTTTAAATATGTGATTCTTCTGATCTGTGAACACAGTCTGTTGCTTCACATGTTTGTGTTTTTTTCAATTCCTGTAATCCGTGTTTTACAATTTTCATTGTAGAGATCTTTTACCTTTTTGGGAAAAAACATCCCTAGTGGTTTTGTGGTAAATTTTTATTAGTGAAATTGATTTCTTGATTTTTGTGCATGTTGTGAACACATGCTGAATTTTCTCAGATGCCTTATCAGTATCAGTTAAGACGGCCCTATTGTTTTCTCCCTTCAGCCTGTTGACAGGGTGCATCTAATATATAGATCTGTGCATATTTACTCATCCTTTCATCTCATCAGCTGAACCCCATTTGATCACAATGAAAAATGTCTCTCCATGACATTTGATTCAGTTTGCCAGTATTTTGTTCAAGATTTGTGCATAAAAGTTCATCAAAGATATTGGCCTGTAGTTTTTAGTTTTCTTTTGTTTTAAAACTTGGGTTGAGGGTCAGGAATTTAGCTCAGTTGTTCAGTGGTCTGCCTTGCAAGTGCAAGGACCCGAGTTCGATCACCAGTACCAATAAATAAATAAATAAATAAATAAATAAATAAATAAATAAAATAAAACTTGGGTTGAGTTCTCATCTGACTTGGGTATCAGGGTTATGCTGGCTCTGCTGGTATTGCAGTGCTGTATTTACAAGAGTTCCCAGACTGACATGGTATATGCATGTAATCCCTGAATTCAGGAGACAGAGGCAGGAGGATCACCATGAGTTCAAGACCAGATTGAACTACATACAGAGACAATGTCTTCAATTTTTTTATCTCTCCTCTTTAACTTTTTGAAGTAACTTAAGGAGAATTAGTAGCAATTCTTCTTTATATGTTTGGTAGAATTCAGCTGTGTTGTCCTGGACATTCCTTCTATGAAAGACTTAAACTTACTTATTCATTGTCATTATTTATTATTGGTATGATCAGCTTTTCTATGTCTGTGATTCATCTTTTTAAGATATATGTTCTATGAATTTGTATGCTTCTAATACATTATCAAAAGTGTTGACTTGTTTTAAAGATCTTTTTTATTTTAATGCATCATTTACAATGTTTCCTGTTTAATCCTTGACTTTATTCAAGTTTTATTTTTGCTTTTTCTTAGTCTAGCTAGGGATCCTTGGGGCCTTTTTAAAATTTCATTGAGTAACAGGCTCTTTCTTTCACTGATGTTTTGCTTTCATTTTCAGGCTCCATTTTATTTTATTTATTCCTGTATTTATGCAAGAATTGTATTCTTTACGTTTATTCTTGTATTTCTAATTCCTTGAGGTGAAATAATAGGTGTTTTTCTGGATCCTTTTGAGCTTTTAATATGGATCTGTATCCCTGTAAACTTTCCTTGTAATATGCTTTTGTGTATCACAAAAGGTTTTGTATGCTGTGTCTCAATTTTCATCTATTCAAAGAAGTTTTTAATTTCCTTCTTAATTTATTCCTCAATCTGTTGGCTGTTCTAGAGTCACTTGTTTAGTTTCCATGTATTCGGATGCTTCCCAAACTTGTTTTGTTATTGTTTTTTGGTTTTATTACATTGAGATCAGAAAGCATAGTTGACATGCCTTCAGGCTTGTAAAAATTTGTTGTCACTTGTTACAGTCTATTATATGAGCTATCCTGGATAATTTTCCCTGTATTGATGAGAACATGCATCTATAGCATCTGGTTCACACGGTGTTCTGAATACATCTGTTAGGATTGTTCAGTAGGGTCTGGTTTCACTCCTTGTTGATCTTCTTTCTGGATGATCTATGCATTGCTAAAGTAGCATTTTAAAGTTTGCAGCCAAAGTTGGGCATAATGGCTCCCTTTAAGTCTGGGACTACATGATTTATATATTTGTCTACTCCAATACAGTAAGCACATGCATTTTATTTTTTATTTTAATTTGTTAAATTGAATTTTTTGCATATGTATATAATTATTGTCATTTTTCCTGCCTGAAAAACCTCCTTTATCTAATGTTCAAATGGCAGTCTTGCTCAATTCAGCTTCCATTTGTATGTAATGTTGCATTCCTTCATTTTTTAACTGTATATGGTCTTAGCAATGAAGGGAGTTTCTTGCAAGCAACAGATAATAGTTGTCTTATTTTTAAATCCATTCAGTTGTCCCACATATTTTAATTGGAGATGTAAATGCATTTACACACAAAGTAATTATTGATAGGTAAGATCTTACTACAGTCATTTTGAAACCTGTTTTGTAGTTTTGTTTGTATTGCCCTTCTCTCTCTCTCTCTCTCTCTCTTTCTTTCTTTCTTTCTTTTTCTTTCTTTCTTTCTTTCTTTCTTTCTTTCTTTCTTTCTTTCTTTCTTTCTTTCTTTCTTTCTTTTTTCTTCCTTCCTTCCTTCCTTCCTTCCTTCCTTCTTTTCCCTCTCATTTACATTTTCACAGTGGTTAAATCAGTTAATCTAGCGGTCTGTTTTGTTTGCTTACCATTTTTGGTTTGTATATTACCAATTTTACTTTGTGATTACTGTGAAATTAATGTTCCATCCTCAGTTTATATATTCAAACCTCACATTTTCTTTCTGAACTGAAGGTAAAAGAGTGAAACTTTGGCAGATAACTGTAAATATGGTGGATTGCTTTCTGTTCTATAAAGTTGGGAGACAGCTGAGATTGTTCAGATAGTTGACATCTTATTCAAACTATAAGTTTTCTGAAGAACAATTTATTGCTGTCCCTCCTGTTGAATCCCAACAGAACAGTAACTAATTTTAACTTAACCTATATCCCTATTCCTATGGAAAAAAAAGCCCTCATCAGTAGAATTAACTAAATTTTAGTAGTGGTGCTATCTGTTTTTGAAGAAAGAGGATATATGTTAACATATCTTAAACAAGACCTTGTGATTTTTTTCCTAAGTTTCAAGGTAGAGTTCTTTTATGTAGTGTATTTTACTATAATACTACATGTCAACCATTCTCATTGAGCTTTAAGAAGGGATTAGCACTACACTGGGATAAGTGAAAGGTGTCTGATCCTTCAGGGATTCACTGAATGCAGTGAGACGCAGGCTTCTACTCCAGATCTCTACCGTTCTACAATTCCAAGGCTGATAGAGCAATTGCTGTCTGGAACACTGGCATTGGCAGAACAAAAGTCTATCAGTCATGCCAGGAAATTCTGTTCACTGGATAGATAAAATATTATGAATCTAGCAATAAAACTCAGAACTATACTCCTGCCATGTACCTTATAGAGGAAAAGTGAGACTAAATGACACAAACAGGACTAGTTACTATTACAGTTCAATTGTCATTCCCTTTGATGCTGACATTACCTACTCATTCGAAGCTTATTTGTATTTTAATTCCCGAGGAAAATATTAGCCTTTCATTATGGATAGCCTCCAAAGAATCTTTTTATGATTAGTTACAAAAAAATAAATGTACAAAAAGTACTTATACCACGAAATGTAACTCAGTTTAAGTTTTGGAATAAATCGTTAATAAATAATTTTCAATAGACTCACACTTAATAAACCTATAAGTTACAAACGGTTTTTCTTCAAAGAAGTATACACAATATGATGGGGTATTGCTCAAGAAATAAGAGAATAGATGGACTTGAAAATGAACAGGGATAGGGAGTGTGTCAATTATCCTTCTAGTTCCATACAGCTGGATACTTAGGAAACATTAAAATCAAATCACTTCGGGCAATTGTTCCATAATGGATTAACGTGTCCATGATGTAATCAAGCTTTAGAATAATATTACAAATGCCAAATGAGAGTCTTAAATAGCAGCATTAAGACCCTTAGCCAGCTGAATCCATTACTATAGAAAGAAATCCTTCCGGTGATGTTAGGTCGCTGATGACAGCAATTTATTTCTCATTAGTTTAGAACTACCTGACCCCTTCATCTGTTTCTGCTCTATAAAATGGCACTTCAGAATTTATACATACAAACTCAGACAGAATCATTTTATTTCCTCCACTCAAATATGTGAGTGTCATTTAATGCAAGTGATTACTCTTCATATTTCTAGTGAGTGATGCTGACCAGTTGCATTTTACAGTTGGGATTGTGCAAGAGGTTAATATTCTATATAATAAGGGGAAATCAGGCTCAGATCCCACAGAGGTGTGTGATCGTCATATTCATCACAGCATATTCAGAGAGTTTCTGTCCACACAAAAATTCAGATTTAACATTTTTTTCTGAAAGTATAGAGCAAAGCCTCAAAGAGCAGAAAAGTCCCTGTCATTACGGAACAAAATATCTCTGAAGTACAGAAAGTGAGAATGAGCATTCAGCAGAATTCAGCATAACCTTACTTTGAATGTAAATGTATATAGTACTCTTTTCCTATGGGAGCTGCAACACACTTGCCAATGTAATTATCTTAAAGTTCTGGAGAACAAAACTTCACAGTCACTCTCAAGAAAACACAGGCCAGATCTTAGGTACCCTGAGCTTCCGCTGAAAGAGCCATGGAAAATCCATACCTGCTCAACTCTAGCACTTAGCAAGGTGTTTCTGGCACTCCTTGCACCAAGCAACTCCTAGGTTTTTAAGTTCACCACCAAAGTCCATTGCCTTAATCATGACACTGACTTCACTATGACCCTATCTTTTTCTCCCTGTTTCTTCCCATTTCTCAGGAACACCTTTTGGGCACTGAAGGAGTGAACGACAAATGAAAAAGGTGAAGTGTTACTTAAAGTGAAAGAAAATTCCCTGAATCTGATTTTAAAATTTTTGGAAAATAGTCTAATTAGTTTCTACTTATACTACCTGCCTACCATTTTGTACAAACTCTGTTGGCTAGAAAACTGAAACGTAATTATTATTGGGTTGCGAGGCTATGACTACAACAAGAGTATGACAGTCCTTTTAAAAATGTATGGTGGCAGGAAGGCCCCAAAGACCCCAGAGGGGGTTTTTTTTTCAGCTGCCTGCCTGCCTGCCTGCCTGCGATCACCGGCGGCGTGCG
>NW_022900938.1:6170993-6201326 GCF_012274545.1 Fukomys damarensis | reverse complement strand
CCTAAGTGAAATAAATAAGTCCCACATGTGTAAATACCAAATAGTTTCCCTGGTGTGAATATTCTGCAACAATGCATAAGATTCTAATAAGATTACTGACATTTAGAAATGGGAGGAAAGGAGCTAAAGGTGTAGGGAAGGTGTGATACGTAGGGGAAGAACAAAAAGGGAAAAGAAAAAAATGTGAGAGAATGAAAAGATGAAAATAAAGTGTTTGTAGATGGGGAGGGGAGGAGGGGGTGAAGGGAGGACAGAGGTAAGGGGAAAAAATGAGAATCAAGACTTGCCATGTAAAGGTACATGATCCCAACAATGAATGTAACTGTACTGTATCCCTAAATGTACCAATAAACTCAATAAATTTGGAAAAAAAAATGTATGGTGGGTACAGGAAAAGGAAGTGAAATCCTTATTTCCAGCATAAGACATTCAGAAGAAGCCAACTCTAAACTGGTGTGGAAACCAAGACTATGGATTGACAATTCCTGCAACATAGCATTCATTTCAATATTACCAAGAAAGTAGCACCATAACTGGCGTTATTATTCTTACAAAAAGTTCCTATGCTTTAAATGGCAGACCGCTATATATTAGCACCCAGTGCTAGACATTTGTGCCTAACATAATAACTAACAATGTTTTTGAAAACTCTGTGTACAATAGTCAGATCTCTGCCTTATGAATAGATTTGCCTGTCGAGCACAGCAGTGCCATTATAGGTAACGCCAAAGCTGCCGCTCTATGGACTTGTTTGTCACACCTGGATGGCGGCAAGATTGTATTTTGTTCACTGCTTTATTTCATCAAGTTTCCATAATAATGGTTCTTCTCATAAGAAAGAAAGGAGTCACTAAATTATATCTTTTGAGTTTGAGAAAGCACACTTTCTTTTTGAGGCATCGGGTTTACTCTAAGTTAAAAGAGAAAATTAAGAAAAAAAATGATGCTGAGAAGATATACTACAGCTTAATAATAAAAATGTCTTGTTGCCTTTGCAGAAGTGGCACTATGTTTGCCATTTTTTACTAGATTGTCTGAAATAGTTGATGGCAACTGTTGCCTTGTACTTATTCACATCCTGGCCATAATTCTCATGACAGTAATAAATTTATTCATCTTGAACAGAACTCTGTATTTGGACAGGCACAGGCCTATTTGTATAGAAGAAAGAAGGATAATGGATAGATTTAGCAGAAAACATAGATAGACAGGTAGACTATCTTTATTTGTTAAAATTCAGACATCTCAGAAAGTTTAAACAGAATTAATGATAGAAGGAAGAGTACCAATCAAATTCAAAAGTATTAACAGGCTCATGTGGCTTTCATTAGATACCAAGTCACTGTAAAATATCTGTATCACAGGGATTTTATTAAGGTCTGTGAATAGGGAAACACATCCACATAAACATGATTCATTGGACCCTGTAAGTGGCTATGGAAAATTGAAAAGAGTAAGGAAACAAAAAACATATTTTAGAAGTGAAGAAACAACTAAAATTACAGGAGAAGAAAATACATAATGTTTTGGAATAAATAGAATTAACCCTAAACTGTATCTTGGTGTGTTTATTTGATTTCATAGTAAAGTACATAGGTTCCCAGTGGAAGCAGAACATGAAAAATACGGATAAAATGAAATAAGTTCATCTCAGTGCAAAGAAGAAATGGATTCTATAAATGAAAGGAAGTCTGTATGTCCTAAGAAATCTATGGCCAAATGAATGATAATTGCAGTGAACATCAGACATATTCTTTATTTTTTGTTGTTACCGGGGATCAAACTCAGGTCCTTGCACTTGCAAGGCAGGCAGTGGAACCACTGGGCTAAATCCCCGGCCCATCAGACACATTCTTAAATACACAACATTTAACTCATTGAATGGTGATTCAATGGAAAAGAAATCAGGTTACATTTTAAGCTAGTAAATTAAAAAGAAATAAAGAGGCAAGAAAAACAGAATCATAAAATGCATCATGTTAAAAACACGGAAAACAGTGATTAAATACAACCATGAACATAAAAACACGCTATGACAGAAGCATGATTAGTGTTTCATCTTCCCTGTGGCTATGGTAAGAGATTAGCCGAGTCAGTGGTTAGTGAAAAAAGGAATTTGTTCACCTCCAATTCGGAGGATCAAAGATTGAAACGAAAGTTGTGCCTGGGCCCTCTTCCCTGGAATGTTCCAAAACCTTTCCTTAACTTCCAGAGGCTTGCACACACCTGGGCTGGAATGATATCACTCCAATAGCTACCTCATTGTCACAGGATCTTCCTGCCTGTGCATGTCTGTGTGACATCCCTTTTCCCACATGAAATCTGGGTAAATTTTAAAGCCCAACTACTCTGATAGGGCTTCATTTCAACTATATGTATTTATAGAAACTCTATTTCCTAATAAAGTCATATTGGGACATATCATGTTAATATGAATTTGAAGGGAACAATGTTGAACCCAATTTAATTAAATACAAATTGTTCATGAAATTTATAAGAACTAAGGAAAAATAAGTATAAAGGAAATTACAAGGCTGGAAGAATTTGGGAAAGAATAGAAAAATAAGTCCCATTTCCTAAGGGAAAAGGAAAAAATAAGAAAATGAAAAATGGAAATAAAGTATTTGTAAATAGGGAAGGGAGGAGGGGGTGAAGGGAGGGGAGGGATAAGGGGAAAAATGAGAACCAAGACCTGTCATGTAAAGGTATAAGATCCCAATGATGAATGTAACTGTACAGTATACCTAAAATGCACCAATAAACTCAATGAGGAAAAAGAAAAAAGAAAAAATAAATGCCAGAAAGAAAAAGCAATTGTTTGACAAGCAAAAGTAAAGATCATGAGTTATTTCTGCATCTTCTAATCTGTTCCACTGATTTTCATGTCTGTTTCTTTGCCAGTACCATGCTGTTTTTCTCACAGTAGCTTTGTAGCATAGTTTCAATTGGGGGATTGTGATACTCCCTACTTTGTCATTGTTGCCTAGAATTGCTTTTGTTCTTATAAGACTCTTCTGGGTCCAAATTAATTTTTGGATTGTTTTCTCAAGGTCTATGAGGTATGCTGCTGGAATTTCAATTGGGATTATATTGAATCGATATAGCAGTTTTGGAAGTATGGTCGTTTTCACCATATTGATTGTACCTACCCATGAGCAAGGGATGCCTTTCCATTTTCTGATATCCTATTTGATCTCTTTTTTCAGAGTGCTGTAGTTTTCAGAGTGGAGGTCTTTGGTTTCCTTTGTTAGGTTGATTCCTATGTATTTCATTTTTTGGGATGCTATTGTGAAAGGAGTTATTTCTCCAGTTCTACTCTCAGTGTCTCTGTTGTTCATGTACAGGAATTAGAAGATGCATAAACAACTCCAGACAAACTCAGCTACCACATCTCTGAAAAAAGAGCCAAAAAATCTCACTGGCCTCTTTAATAAGTGCCGCTGAAAAAATACGGTTTTAACTTGCCAAAAATTAAAACTAGGCTTATATACCTCACCATGCACTAAATGAAAATCAAATTGGATCGAATATCTAAATATTAAAACAGAAACACTAAACTTGCCGGAAGATAAGTTATGTAGAACTCTTCAAGACACTGGCACAGGAAAAGATTTCATGAACACCATCTCATTCACGTGAAAACTAGCACAAAGAATGAAAAATGGATCTCATCTTATTAAAAAGCTTCTGCACGGCAAGAGAATTCACCAACACAGATAAGAAACAACCCACAATGTGGGAAAAAATTGTACCAGCTGTTTCAGAATTTAAAAAAAAAATCACATCTCCCAAATTAAAAGACCCAGTCCAAAAATGGGCAGCTGAAATGAACAGACATTTCTCAGAGAAAGAAGTAGAAATAGCAAATAAATGTATGAAAAAATGTTCAACATCACTGACCATTTGAGAGATGCAAATTGAATCAACACTGAGATTCCACCTTATTCCAGAAAGAATGGCTGCTATCAAGAAATCAACAAATAACAAATGCTTGTGGGGTTGTGGGGAAAAAGGAACCCCTTTCCACCCTTGTGGGAGTGTAAACTGGTTCAACTACTGTGGAAATCAGTATGGAGATACTTCCAAAACCTAGGAGTAGAGGTCCCATTTTACCCTGCTATTCCCCTGCTGGCTATCTTCCCAAAATAATTTTTAAAATCATAACACAGTGATATATGTGCACCCATGTTCATAGTGGCACAGCCTGTAAATAGCTAAAACTTGGAAACAGCCCAGTTGCCTATCAACTGATGACTGAATAAAGAAGACGGATTTTTTTAAATGGAGTACTAAGCCATAGAGAATGATAAATTACAGACATTTATAGCTAAGTGGATGCACATTGAGGCCATACTCTTAAGTGACATAAACAGGACACACATATGTAAATACCAAATTTCTCTGGTGTGAGAAACTAAAAGTGTAACTAAGGATCAAAATGTAAAATAGATAATGTGAAAAGGTCTAAAGGGGAGAGGGAAATGGGAGGTTTAGTGGAAGAGAAAGAAAGGAAAAGAATAAGTATGATAAAATGGAAAAATGGAAACAAAGTCTTTGTAAATAGGGAGGTATGGAGGGGTTGAAAGGAGGGGAAAAATACGATCCAAGTTATATCATGTAAATGTACAGATTCCCAATGATGAACATCATTATATTGTATACCTAAAATGTACCAATAAATTTAATGAATTTTTAAAAAGTAAAGATCACAAAATAAATCATTAGAAAAATTAAAGGAGAAAGCAAATAAATAAAAGTTACTGAAGACTTTAGAACCATCAAAGTATATGGCATAGAAATAGTTGACTAGGATTTCAAGATCAAGTGAACTTGCTATCAATTACCAATTCTTAAATGCAGACCGCTAAATTCATATAAGAGAAAAGGTCTCCCAAGATAAAATTCAAGACACATATTTAAAATAGAATACTGAAGCCCTGAAATTAACCGTATTTGGATATTCAGAAGGAAAATAGAAAACAATATTACAATATATATATAATTAACTTCAAAAATTGTGAAATCACCTAAAAGAGAAGAAACACAATACTGGTTTTCACAGTTCTTTATAAGTATATCAGATATGCACTAGAAGGTGGGAGAGCAATATTGTTACATTTGTGATTGAAAAATGAGTCTGAAATTTTGCATACTGCTGAATGTTTTTCACATTCAAGACCACGTGGTACTTTTGTAAGACTTTTTAAAAAAGAAATTACAATTGCTTTGTCTGCAATTAGTAGAGCTACTCCCTGTTTCTATTGTTGAGTATTAGCATGCTGTTTTCCCTACTCCCTCAGTCTTTGTAGGCCTTTTTATTTAAGTTACATTTCCTTTAGATGTAACCTATTCATGCTTATTTTTAATTTGATCCTTGTTAGGCTCTTTCATTTATTGTAAGTAGACCTTTCACATTGTGTGATTATTGGTGAAGTTGCATTAACTTCTGATATGTCACTATTATATATTCTGTGCATATCTCTCTTTTTTTAACCTCTTTTTTCACACTTTCTTAACTTTAACTGAGCATGTTATGTGATTCCATTTTCTCTCAATATTTCAATTATACTATTTTCTAAAATTTTCAATTGCCCTATAATTCCTATAATTTTCTGTGTGCCTTTGCAACTAATTCATGTTTACTTTCAAATAATACCATATACATTTGCAGGTAGTAAAAATGACTTAATAATAGAGTGCATGCAATTCCTGGGATGCGAATACCAGTGAACCAAACAATCTTTCAAAGGAAAGACCAATAAAATGATGAAGATGTGGACAGGCTACGCAAGGCAAGGGAAAAAGAAAGAGGGAAGATACAAATCACGTATTCCAGAAATGAATTATGGGTCATCTTTACTAAGCTCATAAACATGAAAAGAGTAATAAAAAATAATATAAGCAACTCTATATCTTCAAGTTTGATTATCTTTATTAAACAGAGAAATTTCTTTAAAATGTGATCTACAAAACCTGTTTAGGAGAAATAAATATTCTGCTATATAAATATGCATTATGAATATATAAACATTCTGCAAAATAAATATTCTTAATATACAAATAAATATTATATATAGATGTTATATTATGTATAGTAATTTGGCTGTGGGAGAACCATAGAAAGGGAAAAGAGGAAGATCTGAAAACTGTAAAATACCTACGAATTAAAAATATACAAATATATAGAAAAGCTACAAATATAGATTGATCGATTGATCGATAGATCGATAGTAAGATGCTAGTCAATCACTGGGCCAGTGGGCCTAGGTGTTTAACTATGTCCTGTCTCCTCCAGATAAAAGAAACAGAAGGAGCTCTTCCACTTTCCGGACAGTAGAAGAGTAAGTAGCTCAAGGGACTGGCATTAGTCTCCCACTTAGAGAAAAAGTGTACCTGTTTTTACTATTATGTATGATGCTGCCAATTAACTTTTTTGAAGATTCTCTTTATCGGATTGAATACTTCTTCAACATTAACTGGAAGTGTTAATTAATGCAAGATAATAAGTAAATAGGAGGAGGATGTGTAAAGGCTGTGAATAAACAAATACAACTCGCTTTGTTCATTTTGAAATTATTGTCTATATTGAAGATCACAAAGAAGTAGCTAAAAAAATTCCTGGAACTATTAAGCAATCATAACAAGTTTGCAAAATATAAGTTTATTATCAAAAGTGAAATTGCTCTCTTATATGTGGCAATGATTGGGCAATTAAAACGTGAAACTGAAATCACAATAACGTTTGTATTAGAGCTCCTTATAAAGAAATATGTAGAAATCTAAAAAAATCTGTATAGGGTCTACATATGATGGAAACAAAGTATTCTTGTGAAAGACCTTTTTTTGGTAAGAAAAGAGACATACACAAAGGAAGAGCCACTCATTTTCACAGGTATGAAGACTCAATATTGTTAGTAAGTCAATTCTGGGTGGGGGGTTGGGGCACATGGCTGTTACCCCGAAATGCTGGCAGGGTGAAACTGGTGGGTCACAAGTCCCACCCCATCCTGCGACTTAGTGAGAATCTGCCTCAAAGTAGAGAAAGAGAAAAAAGAAATTAAAATGGGGTATTGGTTAAGTATAGCTCAAAGTGAAGGCCTTGGATCTGAGTGAAGTCCCCAGCATGCACACACACACACACACACACACACACACACACACACACACACACACACGTCAATCCTTCCTTGGCTGATCTATACATTTAATGCAATTCCTAAGTCCAGCCAGTTATTTTTTCACATACTGATGGCTTATTCTAATGTTCATATAGCAATGAAAATGACTCAGGATAACCAGTGCAAAACTGAGAAAGGACAAACTCAGAAAACTTAAATTTTCTGGCTTCAAAACTTCTTAGAAAAGTGCAAGTTTCCACAATGGCCACTCCATATTGTTGAAGTAGAGAGAGATGGATCAATTGAATAGAATAGGCAGCTCAGGAAGAGCTCCACACAAACAGATCCCGCTAGTACCTGTAAAGGTAGTAAATTCAATTCAATAGGGACATTATAATTTATTCAACAATCGGTACTGGGATAATTGGCTATCTATATGTCCCCCCAAAACAGAAGTCTCTCAATACAGATTTTACATGTCTTCCAAAAAGAATTCAGAACCAATCTTATAACTAAATGTAAAGTGAAAAAGTATAAAACCTAGAACATAACATCTGAAAACACGTAGGTTATTTTAAATTTCACAGTAAATTTTGAGATATAATTCAGAAAATATGATCCATACAAGAAAATGGGAAATCTGTATTTCATAAAATTAAAAACTTCTGTGTAAAATACTACTAAAAGAATAAAGAGAGACATCACACACAGTAACTTCAGTTACTTAGTGGTAACGAAAACAAATATATATGATAAAACATGTCTGATAAATTTTATTCAAATATAAAAAAATAATTTAACTATTGGTAAACAGCAACCTAATTCAAAAACATGAACAAAAGCCGGGTGTGGTGATGCACGCCTGTAATCCCAGCACTTGGGAGGCTGAGGCAGGAGGATCGTTGCGAGTTGAAGACCAGCCTGGGCTACATAGGGAATTCCAGGTCTATCTCAATTACATAGTAAGACCCTGTCTCAAAACAACAACAATAACAACAACATCAACAACAACAACAAAAAAACCCAAAAACAACAACAAAAAACAAAAATCTGAACAAATTATCTCTATAAAAACCTCACTGCAAAGTAAGAGACAATATCCCTAAGCAAATGTCTAATGCCCACCAAAGCCTCTGAGAATCCTGGGAGCTGACCGGGTGCAGGGAAGCAGGGTGCCACGCGGTCCTCCTGAGACCGAAGTGTGACCTAGGCATAGGGAGGAGGTGTGCCGATTCGGCGTACGGAGCCACACCACTCGGAGGAATCGAAGATGGCCTCCCGGAGGGAGCCCAGTGCGAGGTGTGGGCATGGAAGGCCGCATAGGGGAGTCTGCAGTACGTGCTCAGGTTTAAGTCAGAGAAAATGATCCCAAACCCAGTGGTACTGGTTTTTCAAAAGTTAAAATTAATATTGAAGAGTAAGAGTGTATATAAAATAAGATTAATAAATGGACAGTGATGAAATAAATATATTTCATAGCTACATTTTAAACATAACTTATTATTCTCAAAATAAATTAGAAAAATGCTGAAGCATGAACTAAGTAATGATATTAGATAGATAATAATATAGGTAGTAGTTTATGGATAATTTTATAAAAATTAGGAACATCGCTTACATTCAACTCTACTGGGATAAGTTTGGAAAGCTGAATAGACAAGCTATTTCAAGAAACATAGAAGCAATTATAGAACATGAAAGGGGTATAAAATGCCTTAAAATTAATGGGGAAATATCTTAAGAATACTTCTACCAAAATTTTAAACCCATATAATTTCAAACTGACCCTGCCATATCTTCTAGCAAATGATAAATCTAGTCCTACATATGAATGACAGAAAGCAAAATAAGCATCTATTCCAAATATTTTCATGAAGCAAATAGAATACCCATTCAATCAATATATACACAGAGGCAAGTATGAATAAGTAATTAATTAATAGGCAAATAGCATCTATGAAAAATATATAAATTTCTTAACCAAATGGGTATAGATTTCAATGTTATATCAAAATATATGAATATTAATTATTGTGTATAATATAAGCTTAATTATCTTTTTATGAACTCATTTACTTACCTATTCATTTACATCTTGATCCATCTTTACACATCTTTGCTCAAAAGCAAGTAGTGTACTTAGAAGCAACACTCATGGAAAATTCTAGCTGATTTTAGGAATTAAATATTTTGCATTATCCTCACAGCTATCAGGCAGTTATTAATAAAACTAAACAAAGGAGGGAAAAACTGTTACATATTAATTACATAAGAGAAGGCAAACCTATTTCAAATTCTTCTGGGTGGAATACCACATTAGTATTTTTCCAAAAAAAGAATCAGACAGAAAATAAAATGGATTGCTTTTCACTTAATTATTAGAAGAAATTTATAATGACACTGTAGTAAGTACAACAAGAAATGTTCAGTGTAACTATAGGAATTGGTTTTAAAAGGCTAAGTTAAATAAATAGAAAATGAAGTGTGCAATCTATATAATTACATCAATACTTTTTCTAAAATTAATTCCTAATAAATAAAAAATTTTAATTTCAAACAAGTTCATAAAAATGCAAGAAAAATTTGGAAAGCTCACTTATAATATTTTAATAAAAAGTTATACTCCAAGGGAGAAAAATAATAGTAAAATTTAAAAGTGGATTTGGAACTTACGAGCCAAAAATATAAAACAAAAAACAAACAAAAAATTTAAATAACAAAAGAACAGTTGGAAAAATACTTGCAAGCTATATCTTATTTATTTATTTTATTTTTTCAATTATGGGGATCGAACTCAGGACCTTGTGCTTGTGCGGCCAGCTCAGTTCCACTGAGCTAAACCCTGGCCCTTTGCAAGCCATATTTTAAACAGGCCATAATTTACATAAATTGTCAAATCAAACTGAAATGTAAGGGAAATAGTTCAATGAATAACTGAGCCATTTAAAAATACGAAATTATAAATATTTAATGCAGTATAAATAATAATTGCTCTCATATTTACTGTGCAAATGTACAATTTTTACTATCACTTAAAATGTAAATACAATAATATTTTTAAAATTTTGAAAATGGTCAAATGTCTCATAAAATGCTGAAAATAAAACTTCAGAAAGATAATATTTTCTGCCAGTCAGCTTGGAAACATATTGACCTATTTTGATATACAATTGTTCTTACGGTTTCTGCTAGTAAGAACCCTCACAACATATTGATCATCTAGAAGTAACTGTGGAATAAGGAAGAAGAAAGAGTTCTAGACTATTTCAGGGCATGTAAGTGTCCCAGGCAACCACAGCTCAGGGGTCAGAAATCATTGTCCTGTCCCATCTAGTAACACAATCACATGGGATTCTAGTCTTAAACTGTTCGGAAAGAGGAAATGCCACACGTGTGCAGAAACAGAATTAACAACGACCTCATTCTCCTTTGCGATAACAAATACTCAACAAACTTTCCGTTTCCCGCACAATGCCCTCTAACATTCTCTTGTTTTGTTTTGTTTTTTAAAGTCCATTGCATCACAAAGTTGAGCGGAGAAAGGCATATTTTTTTGTCTTTATGGCGAGACTCTAAAAAATAGAGCGACATGAAGAAAAAATGATCAATTTCAGTAATCCCCACAAAAATGAAACGATGCAAACTACCAAGAGTTCTAAGGCTGAGAGCGGGTGTGTATTCGCAGGGTTAGGTGGAAGGACAGAACTGACTCCCTGTACTGTGTACGGGTTCAGATTTATGGTTCAGCATTCTTCACACTCAACAAAGAACTTTAGAAAATGCTTCTGGGTGATTAAGTACTTAATTACTTTGGAATAGATTAATACATTTTCAAAGTTTAGAATCTTTATGGTTTTTAGTTGATGAGATTTTAAAGATATTTTTAGAATCATCTCCACCTTGGATGACAGTAAGAGTCCGAGTGGCATATCCATTCTGTAAGACTTGAAGGTGAAAAAAAAGGAGATAAACTTTGCATTGCACCGTCTGTACTGATTCTATATGCAAGTAATTAAAAATATATTCTTCTTCTCATTGGGTTTATTCGTACTTTTTAGGTATACAGTACAGTTACATTCATCATTGGGACCTTGTACCTTTACATGACAGGTCTTGGTTCTCACTTTTTCCCCTTGTCCCTGCCCTCCCTTCACCCCTTCCTCCCTTCCCTAATTACAAAAACTATGTTTCCATTTTCTCATATTTTTTCTTTTCTCTTATTTCCTTCCCCCTACCCATCCCACTTCCCCTACACCTTTAGCCCTTTTCTTCCTATTTCACATTGTCAATTATACCATGTGGATCTTATTTACATTTTTACATTTTCACACCAGAGAAGCTATTCGGTATCTACACATGTGTCATTTATTTATTTCACTTAAGAGTATGACAGAATATAGTCTTAATAATGTGTGCTTTCATGAGGTAATTTCAGTTAATAGTTTATTCAGCAATGTGTTAGTTTTTCCTGTGATGTCATTACATAGAGAAATTAATGCTACATTTATACATAATATATATAAAATTTATAATTATCATTGTTTGGCAATATCAGTCAACATCCTCTGCATCTATCCTCTAGGTAGTTTTATAAAATTAAACAAACCATGATTACATTCTTTATACCTTCTTTCTTCCTTATTGATTTCTTTTACAAGTGAACAGGAAACCCAGGTAAGATGTGAGTATAAAACAGATTTTTCAGATACTGTATTTCATATTGTTTCTGCTCACAAGTTTTAAGCTTCTACACATTTTTCATTAATGTAAGTATGCTGTCGGTATGTCAGTACCTGGTTTGTTTTATCTCCTTAGTCTTCTTTAAGTGAAGTATGTTTTGATGTATGAAATCTAGTAGAGTGACCATATGTCTGAGGTCAAATTACTGAAGTAGCAAAAAGTGCACAGAAAATATAAAATAGCTCTATGCTCTCGAATGTAGAATTAGTGTGGACACTCCACTGTGCCCTGTGCTTACAGTGTCTTTATCATTGTCATCTGCATTCTACACATTCTCCTGAGACCACCTTTCCCTTCTCATGGAATTTTGTTGACACATTAGACCTCGGCTTCTAAAAAATTTATAGGATTGAACAGAAAGATGTTTCCTTTTTAAAGTTTATACACCCAGCTGTGGGTCTCTTGATGCTGCAACAGTGATTACTTCTGGATCACACATTGGGATTTTTGCCAGAATATATTTGAAGATAAAAGGAAGAAAGGGCAAGGAATACCAAAAGTGTGACATTAAGAATAAGTCTTCAAGTTGTTAAAAATTGATGATGTTTTCATAGGCGAAGTCTTCCACATAGCTTTCAATTTTATGATTTTAGAATATAAGTGCACCTTGACTTTTCCATGTTACATTCACGCGATATATCTAGCCTTACACAATTAGTTCATGTTGTTTAGATATTTTTTGCTTATGTAAGCCATGACTATGGAGGATATTTTGCATACCGTGTTTTGAAACTCATTCTATATATTGGATCGAAAGTATAAAGAGGGCATTTCTTCTCTTCTAATATCACTGGCCCAGCCTACAAAGAGGACAGAACCCAGCCCAAATAACTTCTTGCTTTGTCCTCTTGTTTCCTTCCATTTTGCCATCTCCCACTTGTGAGGGGGGCCGAATTAGCACAGGAGCCCAGGATTCACAAGGACACATTTCACATTTGGCAGAGCCAAGACGGCTTTGGGCAGGGACTATTTCACAGTCAGGTGATGTAGCTTCCTGTCTGGTCTGCAGAGCCTGGGCAGAATGAGGGAATGCGATATTGCACATGACGTGTTGATCTTAAGGTGGCAGGGATCATGCAGAGGAGGAGACTTTAGAACTTCTGGACCACAAATTATTTGAATATCGAAAAAGGTTCACCATATATACGAAAACTTTTACTCATTGACTCTGTTATTTGAAGAAAAATCTCTTCAAGTTATAAAGAAACAAGTTATCATAGATAATTGGGTGGTACGAGTGTGGGGAAATTAGTTTGCAATGAATTTCAGTAGAGCCCCATGTGAAGCTTGGTTCTCTGCACTGAAGACCTCCCCAGTGTTTCTGCCTAACAACCGATACTGTGCTTTAATATATGAGGCCATAAAGAAGGAAAAAGAATATTATACCTCTAGGGTGAGTTTTCTCACTCAAAAAGAGTTATTTTATTACCTGATATTTACAGTCATGAAACAATTCTATGAGTTTATTTAAAGTATGAACGGAATCAAACATTACTCTGAAAAAATCAGAAAACAATACAAATTTTTAAATTTATGAAACAGGCCATTTTGAGAATATTTTGAATGATGCATAAAAGTTAAAGTACAATTAATAATACAGAAAAGAATTAAACACAAAAATAAGCAGACAGAACAACAAAATAAAATTTAAAGAAAAAGTGGTAGGACAGTTGAAATTAATAATAAATAATATATATATCCGAGAATATGGACATTAGAGAAAATGAAAGTGTAATTTTTAAACTTCTTTCCAAATGAAGAACAAATCATGAAGAACACAGTTTTCCACAGAGATCTTTATGTTCCTAAATCACATTTGAAGTGAGAGAGAAACAAGAAGGATGAAGGAAAAGAGATGTTAGAGAGGTGACCAACTAATTTCCTATAAAATGTCTAGTTCAAGTGTATTTTCGGTTACCTTCACGTCTACGTCCCAGCTTCCAGAATGTTCATTTTATGTTGCAAGAACAGTTTGTCAAGTGTTTTGCGCTGTCTACTGTGGTTATGCTCGTCCACTGAAAATCACTTCTCATCAATGAATTAAAAATCAGGAGATTTGAAACACACTTCTTTGTACACCTCAGTAGAGAGAGAGTAAGAGTAATTTCATGTTTACCATCTCTTTCAAATATTTGCCTTGAAAGATTCGATGCATTCCAACCTGTCCATTGTCACTCTCAATATTAAACTTTAGTAAAGACTTGGCATGCATCCATTCCTCAGTCTTCATGGGAGATTAATTCCAGGAGCCTTCCTACCTCCCTTCCATAGTTCCCTCAACTGTAATGGTGTAGCATTTGTAAATGATCTGTGAACATCCTCCCGTATACTTTAAATCGCCTCTAGATAATGTACACCTAATGCA
Source organism: Fukomys damarensis (assembly GCF_012274545.1). Lineage (NCBI taxonomy): Eukaryota > Metazoa > Chordata > Mammalia > Rodentia > Bathyergidae > Fukomys > Fukomys damarensis. The sequence continues at coordinate 6,187,103 of NW_022900938.1, read as the reverse complement.
ATTTAAACAGTGTATAAAAACTTGTAACTTGGTATTGCTGAAGTATTAAAGACAACAAAACAAAGTCTATTAATGTACCCAATACAAATGCATTTTTCAAACATTTCCAATCCAGAGTTGCTAAGCATCTAATGCAAATCCCATGAAAATGGAAGACCAATTCTATATGAAAAACTTTATTAAAGAAGTCAACTACAGGGCAGGCTGGGGATTTAGCTCAATGGTTCTACCACCTGCCTCGCAAGCAAGATGTTCTGAGTTCGATCCCCAGTACCAAAAAAATAAAAGTAAAAAGAAGTCAACTACATTGATGACATCTAAAGCTGAATTTATCTTCTTGTTGCAACCCTCTCTGTGGTAATGTAACGATTTCATTGGTAGAAATCTGTATTTTTTATTGGAAATGATCTTCACTATATCGAAATGTCTGTAAGATTCTCGCTGTAACACAGAGCTAGTTCCTGTGCCACTGTAATGCAAATGATGAAGAACGTGTATCAGGATAAGCATGGATAGAAGACGGCTCACCCATTTTTCTTTCCCACAGTGTTTATTTCTCTAACCTTGCATCTGTACTTTTCTTGAATAACTTTGAAACCATTGGACAATTTAGTGAGCTGGCTGAGTTAAAATTATTGCCAACAATCCTTAAAACACTCCTCCATGTACATAAAAAATGCCACGCTGCCGTGCTCCCCAAGTGAGTGGAAGAGTGGGGATAGTTCAGACAGCAGAACTTGAACCACTGAGCAGGCTGGACTCCTGGAACCCATAAAGGCCCTGGCAGCAGACCATAGATGAAGCTTAGGAAAGCTAGATATTTTTGTTAATTTTCCAATGAAATATAACATAAATTGTAGCTCTAACAATTTTCCCAGACCTGTTCCGTACATATATTGAAGTCAGTGCTGTTGATTGCTTCTGGGGAGACGACCCTGCTCTGAGCCATAAAAATGGTAGATATCATAATTTCTAAGTAAAAGTGCTTGGAGCAAAATCTTGACTTAATGAATATGGGGTGTGCCTTAATTTCCTCTATTTAAAATATTTTTACTTGGCAAACTTCATATGGCTCTTTCATAACACTTGCAAAAATAAGATTCTTACTTCCTTTCATAGAAGAGGAAACCCATGTACCAGGGTACTGTGTGGCTCCGTAGGTCAGATCATTCATCGAGTTGTAGGCATGGAAATTGATCTGAAGAAATCAATTTCATGAAAATAACTTCTACAATACTCTGCCTTGCAAGGTCCAGATCATCTGCATACTTACATTGTAGGCATACAGGGAAGATTCAATGACATATGAGTGTTTAGAATAGGTCTTGGCACGTGGCTAGCTTTGCAGGGTTTTCACTGTCTCAGACAATTTTACCATGTGGTGGTGACTACATTTGGTGTAGGGGGTGAAGAGAGAGAAGCACAGAAATACTGCATGAAACCCTGCCAAATACCAGCCAAAACATTTTTTAGTTCATTCCTTCTATGTGTGTGAACTATGTGTCTCCACTCTGCAAATGTCAAAGATTTGGATATTAGGGATTTTTACATAATTTTAAAATTTTATTAGTATATGTTTGCAGTTCATGCAGTTTGCAGTTATCTTGGGGAGTGATTATCTGTACATATTGCAGCTTATTTGTGTTTTTAAATCCCTTTCCTTTTCCTCCCCTGACCCTTCTTCTTCTGGTTCTCCTGGCACGTTTTTTGTATATGCTGATGCTATCTGTCATGCTGTGGTTTTCCTGTTTACATCAATTGGTGTTGTTAGGTTCCTGAGCATGTCACAGCTTTATTCCTTCCATTTCCCCTTCCCTTCCTTCAGATGGCAGGTATGTAACTTCAAAAATTTAAAAGAAGAATCCTCATCCTGTAAAGGAAACACCATAATTCAGTCACATGGAAAATCTCCAAGCAGATTACTTCGTGTTCACTCAGAACATGTGCTAATTTTATAAGTCAGATGAATTATTGGTATTAGGTTACTGAAGGCAAATCAAAGATTGTAAAAGTTTGACCTGGTTCAGGAATCTGACTTAGTGTATCAAAAGAAAATGAATCTTTAATTCAATAAAAGAGTTTTTAGAAATAGACAAAATAGCAATGGAAGCACTGTAAACAACGTTAGTTTGCTTTTTAGACATTGGCATTGAGATCTTTTTCTAATGCAAAGTATCATTCCAATGGTTGAAACAAACTATCTAAAGGGTAAGACTCCAAAGAAAATGTCAGAGAGGCCCCTCTGGGGTCATGATATTTCCTTTCCCTGAACTAACAATAGTTGGCTTAAGATCAGTTACAACTAATGTTTCTGTGTTTATTAATTCAGAATTTTGTGACTCAGGACTTGCCGAGTCCCAGGCGGATTAGTGAATAGAAACATTTGCTTATCTGATCATGAATATTGAACATTAAAGAAGAATTGTAATAAGTACCTTTGGATTTCTTGGGAGATTCAGTGAAATATGTGCAAATCATCAAAACAATGCCTTGTACATAGTAGAAAACTTCTAAATCATACCAAGTGCAGTAAAAATACCAATGCAACTATTCCAACTGTCAATTATGGTGGACCTGGGCCTCCATTCACTGATTACTTCTTAGTATTCTATTTGTATTACTCTACAGGACAAGCTGATATACAGCCACGTAGGGCGGAACACAATTATTTTTTAAAATCAGACAAGAGCTTTAAATTTATAGAACTAGAAGGACAGAAAGAATGAAAGTAATTTAAGTATTTTCTGCATTAATTTTTATTATCTCTCTTACATCAGGCAGTGGAATTCGATATATAGAAAGATCATATATATATTTCCCAAAATGCAATGACAGATAAGAATTTTGAGCTCCATTATAGGAACTTTTGTGCTCAAGTTACTTCATTACAGAAATGGCAGATTTTTTCTTAAGGCAATTCATTGAAAAATTTAGAGGCGTGCACATCACATCTAATAATACCAAAAGGAATCTGGTATGATTAGTAGTGGTATAATGAATATCACAAGAGTTAATAATATCTGGCCACTTCTTGAAGTTTTAATGTCTCCATCTGTCTCTTAGCTCATTTAAAATAACTAATTCTCTCTCTCTCTCTCTCTCTCTCTCTCTCTCTCTCTCTCTATCTCTCTCTCTCTTCCTCCCTCCCTCCCTCCCTCGGTTTTTCTGTTTCTTTGTTTGTTTTTTCTGATAGCCTCTCATGGCTCTGTGGGCTCCAGAACACAGGAACAACGGTTTGAATGAAGACAGGACACAGAGATGATATATCACCTCTGTAACTGTCTTTAGAACAGATAACCCAGTTCTCACCTGGCGGATTCTTATTTACAGGAGAGGGAAATACATGCAGAGCATGTGACAAGCACATGACCATCAGCCTGCAATAAAGAAAGCAAATCAAGCAACACTTCTCACGTTCTCTTGCTATTCGTTTACTCTACGCACGTTGTAGGTTTACATATATCTACAGAATGCAATTATTTTCTTGTCTATCATCTTATTTTTCATACTTTTCTTCACTTCTTCACATTTACTGAAAGCACACTATTCCCTTGAAAACTAACTCTATCAGTGTCGCTGCACATAAAAGGGGGTATTCTAGGAAGATATTTCTAAACTACAACTTTAGCAGAAAAAGTGCTACAAAAATTTGAAAAACAATCATAAAAATAGAACCTTATTTTTTTTCAACTAGCACTGGCACAGCTAGAGAAGATATTATATACCAATAAAAAACAAAAAACTTTTTAGAAGGGGAGAGATGTTCTAAACTCATGAACGCACCATGCTAGGTGTGCTTCAGACCCTGAGCAGAGCGCTGGCTCCACCTGAGCCAGCATCAGGTGTCAGGACGTGTCCAGCAAGGGCATTCCAGACAGACAAGACCAATCACTCTGGCTGATGAAAACACAAAAGGTTTAGAAGAAAAAATTTCCCAAAGATTTAGATGAAATCTTAAGTACAATTAAAGAAACCGACTAAATGTAATCATCATGAGAATAATAAGGTTAACTGAAAGACAAAAAAATGCATAGTTGAAAAATTAATGAATTCCAGGTGTAGTTGTAAAAGTTAATAGGAATGTAATTAGAAGTATAGATAGATAGTCAAGTACATTTCAAATGTTACAAAAACTAGTTGTAGAAGAGCAACATTGCTTAGTAACTGACAAATATATCACCTTAAAACAGTACATGTTCAACAAATATTAATTATACATTACTCTTCAATTCACTCATCGGACAGAAAGTATTTGTTAATGCCTAATTTAAACAAGGCTGTGAGAGCATCACTGGATCTGTTTACATTCGTCACAAACTCAAACTCTATCCTGGTTATGTCTGAGTTTCTACTTTTCAAAAGCACAATCCTTTTAATCATTATCACCTTTGCAGATACATTATTATAGAAAATAATGCTATTATTGCTTTCATATATTTTATTCTCTGCAAGTAATTATTAAAGGGGAAATTGTTCTCATTCCTTTTTTGATGTGACATAGTTTACTGAATCTGAGAATAATTGTATCCAAGCCTCTTTGATAAATGGTGTTGAAAAAAGTGGACCTCAACCTGCCAAAGATTAAAACTAGACCCTTATCTTTCACCAGGAACTAAGTAATATCCAAGTGGATTAAAGATCTAAATAGTAAAACAGAAACACTGAACTTGTTGGAAGATATGTTAGGCAGAACTCTTGGAGACATTGGCCTAGGAAAAGACTTTATGAACAAATCCTCAGTAGCACGGTAACTAGCAGAAAGAATCAACAACTAGGATCTCATCTTATTAAAAAGCTTCTGCACTGCAAAAGAAACCATCAACAGAATTAGAAGACAACCTACAATGTGGGAAAAATTTACAAGCTGCTTCTCTGACAAAGAACTATTATCTAGAATATATAAAGAACTCAAAATAATCAGGCCCCCAAATATAAGGACCTGATTAAAAAATGGGCATCTGAAATGAACAGACATTTCTCAAAGAAGTAAAAGCAGCAAATAAATATGTGAAAAAATGTTCCACATCACTGTTCATCCGAGAGATGCAGATGAAAACAACACTGAGATTCCACCTCACCCCACAAAGAATGGCTGCTATCAAGAACTCAACCAATAACAAATGTTGGCGGGGTTGTGGTGAGAAAGGAACCCTTCTCCATTGTTAGTGGGAGTGCAGACTCCTGCAACCACTATGGAAATCAATATGGAGATACCTCAAAGAGCTGGGACTAGAGGTTCCATTTCATCTAGAAATCCCTCTGCTGGATATCTTTCCAAAAGAATTAAAAAAATCATATCACAATGATATATGCACACCTATGTTTATAGCAGCACAGTTTGTAATAGCTAAAATTTGGAAACAGCCCATTTGCCCATCAGTTAGAAACTGGATAAAGAAATTGTGGTTTTTCTATAAAATGGAATATTACTCAGCCATAAAGAATGAGAAATTAGATTCATTCATAGGAAAATGGATACATATTGAATATATACTCCTAAGTGAAATAAATGTCACACATGTATAAATACTGAATAGTTTCTCTGGTGTGAATAAACTATAATAGTACATCCTAATGACATAATTGACCATGTGAAATAGGAATAAAAGGGCTAAAGGTGTATGGAAAATGGTAAGGGCAGGGGAAAGTAATAAGGGAAAGGAAAAAAAAGGAGAAAATGAAAAAAATGGAAATAAAATGTTTGTAAATGGGGAGGGGAGGAGGGGGTAAAGGGAGGGCAGGGACAAGGGGAAAAATGAGAACCAAGACCTGTCATGCAAAGGCACAAGATCCCAGTAATGAATGTAACTGTACTGCATCCCTAAAATTTACCAATAAACTTAGTGAGGAAAAATAATAATTCTATCCATTTGGTGAGTGAGCATTTTCCAAGATAGCTGAAGCAAACAATGCAAGTGAATGTGAATTTTTGAATTAATTATGTCACACATTTCTGTGCCATACAAAGTACAAGTTTCAGGTAGCGAAATATGTGTGTGAATAGAAAAATTTTCTTGAAAGGATTCTAAGGAATAGTCATATATCAATACATCAATAATTAGTTAACAAAAACTCGGGATTTTTTCAATCAACAAGAGATAGGAAAAGTAAAGTAACACGCTGGATTATGTCTACTTTTATATCACAGACTATGGAAGGAAGGGAAATTCTACAGAGGAAACATGATCCAAGTATAGGACAAGGTCTGGAGTTCCACCCGGTTTTACCGTGTCAGCTGGTATTCTTGTTCCCAGCTCTTCGCTCCTTCCTTTTTTTTTTTTTTCAGCTTTAATTGAGTTTATTGGTACATTTTAGGGATACAGTACAGTGACATTCATTGCTGGAATCTTGTAACTCTACATGACAAGTCTTGATTCTCATTTTTTCCCCTGACCCCTGCCCTCCCTTCACCTCCTCCTCCCCTCCCCATCTACAAACACTTTATTTCCATCTTTTCATTCTCTCACATTTTTTTCTTTTCCCTTATTACCCTTCCCCTACCCATCCCAGCTTCCCTACACCTTTAGCTCCTTTCTTTCCATTTCACAATGTCAGTAATCTTATTAGGATCTTATGTATTATTGCAGTTTATTCACACCAGATAAACTATTTGGTATTTACACATGTGTGACTTATTTATTTCACTTAGGAGTATATCCTCAATATGGATCCATTTTCCTTTTAATGTCCGCTTTCCACTGCAGCACTTGGTAGTACCTACAGTGAAGTTCCAGGAAGAAAATAACCCTACCCCCTTGTTCACTGGGCCATTGACATTTAAGAGTTGGAATCTAGAAAGAAATGCGCGTGTTTCAATCCATGCATTTCAACCCACTGCTGGGGACGCAGTCTGTGGACAGCCAGTTAAGCAGCCTCTCAAGGTCGTACAGTTGTAACTGTGCGATGTGCTGTCTGAGCATGGAGTGCAGAGAAAAACATAGCAGAAAGCTATATGGAAAAGGGGTACAGTGCAGTCACACAGTCAAAAAATAAAAACCCCCAGGTATAAAGCTTTACATGTGCTTCTCTTGCTTGGCTAGTAAAGCACAGTATCACTGATCATAGTAGTTACAGTGGCACAGTTCATAATAGGTAATCTTGGAAGAGGCCTATATGACCATCAACAGATGAATGGATAAAGAAAATGTGATATTTACAAATCATGGAAAAGTGATCTGGCGAAGTGAAAGATAAATTAGACTCATCTGTAGGAAAATAAATGTACCTTGAGACTGCGATGTAAAGTAAAATAAATCAGATACTCAAGTTTAAATATAACAAATTTCCTTTATATTAGAAACCTGAAATGTAAGGAAACAGCAAGAGGAAAGATAGACAATAGGAAGTAGTGATATTTCTGAAATGGGAAGTGGGCGCAAAAGATGGAGGGGTGAGGGAAGGGTGATGAAACAGGAAAGAAGGTGGGTGATATAGCGTGTACTAAATCCATACAAAGAAAGACATTATGAACTACGAGCACGGACTCACAAACATATTTTAAAATAACTTGAAAAACACCTGATCATTGTCTTAAAAAGTCTTTCTCAAATTTCACAGTGTCACAGACATATCCAATTAATGACCTGAGCATTGAACAAAGATATACTATTTCAACCAACCAACACGTGTGCTGTGAATGCAAACACTTAGGGTGGTTAAGATGACATGTAAGGTTTCATATTTAGTTACTGAACTTGAATTTACAAAATAATAAAAAAAGGTAAACTAGGAATAGAGTTAACAGCTGTTTAAGAAGCAAAAAGTGTCAAACAGTTGCTCCTGATGTTGTTATAGTTACATATATAACATTGCTACTATTTTCAAATGATGCTATGTATTCATTTTATTCTACCACATCTCCCACACGGTCTCAGAAGAAAACCAGAACCTCCCTCAAAAAAAAAAAAAAACATGAATGTGAAGAAAGTTTTCATCAAAAAAGAGAGAGCTGCATACTTCTTTGTCATTACAAATAAGAAGACCCTATACTTAATAGATAGGGATATTGCACCACTTCTGAATGAAACTGTAGCAAAACATTGCCCAAATTCAAAGCATATCAAGAAATATTTCATAAAAGCAAAACAGTGAGAATCAGAAAAGTTTGTCACCTCAACAATTTTTTAACACATGTTCTAACTCAAGCATTACTATAGAAGTCACTTATGCTAGCAAATTGATTTGCAAGGTGATCAAAACCATTTAACAAAGGTAAGTTTAATATATATACATATATATGCACACACACATATATTCTGATTAATATTCTTTTCATGATGAAAAAAAGAACATTTCCTAAAATAAATTTGACTCACCAGACTATAGCCAGGCAAATTGGAAAAACAGAAATATCTGTGGAGATTTTTAGAGTAAAACTATGAATCTCAAATGTTACGCTTTGGTGATAGATAAAAGTAATGATGCTAAAGATATGTTCCGTGTGCCATTTTTATTAGAGACATTGTTGGAGAGTACAACGCTGAGGCAGTGACTGTTTTGATGACACAAATCTCTTCATTTGCATTGAGGAGTAACAATTGCAGTAGAGTAGCTTCCTTGGACCGTCATCACCATATCTGTTGTAGTGACCAGTGGTGAATTGGCCATAGTTTTCAAAAAGGGACTTCTGAAATTAATAGAGAGGGTGTATTTGTTGTGCTGACTAATGTTTGGTGAAATATCACTACATTATATATCCAGAAGATGATAGGCATGAGAGCTTTAAAAGTTGCCATAGGAATTGTCAACACAGCTCTGAATATCATGTGTTTCAGAGAAATAAATCATCACCAATTGCGAAGTTCCATTAGAGAACGGATAGTGACTCTGGAGGCATCACATACTTTTTCTAAAGTGAGACGGTCAAGTCAAGGCAAAACATCAAAAAAATTTATGATTTGTGAAACGAAATCAAGGTTATTTATGGAATCAAAATGAAAATGAATGCCAGAAATGGCAGATGACAAATGACTCACAGATTTAACACTTGTGGTGGAGTGACTGCTCATTTAGATGAGTTAAATATATGTCTTCAAGGTGAAAATCCACTTGTCTCTGCTATTTCAAACTAGAAAAGCAATAATCTTCAAAGTGGAACTTCAATCATTGAGAGCCCCACCTATGGTGTACAATTTTATGCATTTTCATACATTGGCTAAACCTGGTCCTGAGGACAGTGAAACATATATAGCCTTATTTTCTATTTTGATAGAGGAATTAGAGAATAAGTTTCAAGACTTCCAAAATATTTTCAGCTATTTTATATTGATGAGTCCAATTTCATTTTTTATTTTTTTGGGGGGGTAATGGAGATCAAACTCAGGACTTTGCACTTGTGAGGCAAGTGGAGGAACCACTGAGCTAAATCCCCAACACCTAGGACTCCAATTTTAGTCGACATAATCACATTCCCAGCAAATTTTCAAATGGTTATAGGCAGACATGCAAATCAAAGAAGAATTTAATTATTTTGTTTTACTAGGTTTTTACAATACTTATCTTCCTAGAAAAAAAATCCCTAACTTCACAGTTGTGCTTTATCAATGCCATGATATTTGTTACACACATGTGTGTTTACAACTGCCTTCGAGGGTGAGTCATGGGAAGAGTGAACTTAGATCAAAGATTTCCAATGGACATCTTAAGACTAAGGTTTGAAACTATTTCCACTGAGCTAGACATTGACTCATTAATTTAACAAAAAGTCAGATAGACTAGCACTTTTACATTCATTTTGCCTTCTTTTTCTTAATGTTATATTAAAAACTTAAAGGAACCTTTTCATTTATATGCATTAACTCTGTTACATATTTTTATGCGACTGAAGGTAATTCTTCTCCACGCAGTACAGCCCAGGCAGGACAGAAGGTTGGACACACACTTGTTAAACAGAGGTTGTGAAACATTCTGTGCTAATCCAAGTCTCTGTTTAGCCTCTAACTCCCTATAAGAGAAAAAAAAAATCACAACATAGTGCATTTTCCTTGAGGGTTTTAGAATAAAAGTGTGTTATGCCACATTGTAAGGAAATATTTCAATTATTTTTTTCTTATTCTAGTTACATATCTTCCTTAAGAATCTTTTGCCAAATGCAAGAACAAGAATACTTGCCGCAATAGTTTTACAATATTTTGTAGCATTTTCACTTACACATACATCTTGGATCCATTTAATGGCCCTTTGTAATATTGTATTCAAGAAGGACCCTCTTCTTTTCTCTTTTCATAACTACTCAACTGTCTCAGCAGCATTTGCTGAAAATACTCTCGTTTCTGTCTTGGATAGTCTTGGCATGCTTCATAAAAACACATCAAATCCACATTATTACATGCAAACTGCTCAGTCAGTAAACAAAATAAAGAAATAAAGTGTTCCGTTGTTGCATTTTAGAAGCCAAACAATCACCTTTATAATGCTCCTTTTTAAAATGAATTCAAATCATCATCTGACATAATTGGCACAATTTTCTTTCAGTCTGAAAAACTTTGTTTTCCGTTTAAGTTTAATTTGTTTAAAACAAATGTGTTGGTTTCTTTACTTATTTCTTTTAAAATTAATGTTTGCTTTTATTTTTAATGATAACTTTGAGGGATATAGAATTTTTAATTCTTGGTAGACGGTTTCAATTTTTTGAAGACTGATTTTACTATCCCAGTACAGACTGGACTTGATAATTTGGCTGAAAAATCAGGGGTCTGTCTGACAGTTTCTTGTTTATTTGTTTGTGTCTTGAAAGTAGAGGGTCTATCACTTCTCGGCCTTTTGGCTAAGATCAAGAGAAAGTAGAGGGTCTAACTGCTTTCAAGATTTTGTCTTTGTCTTTTCCCTTTGAGCATTTTCAACGTGATATGTCTGATTTTGAACCTCTGTGTTGATCTTTCTTTGAATTCACTACATTCCCTATATTTGTAGATCAATGTTTGTTTGATTTGAAAAATTTAAGGTAGTTATCCTATGATTCATATATTTTTTTCTATTTTCTTCTCTTTCTTCTGTCTTTCTGATACTTCTAGTTTGTTTGTTATGTATGTGTGTATAATGTATTCTCTCGTCTCTCTGAGACATTATTTTTCTTTATTCTTTCTTCTCTGTTCTTTTCAGCTTCTATGATTCCTGTTAGTTCATTTTTTATTCTGCCAGTTTAAATCTACTAAGCTTCTCCAGTTATTTTTAATTTTATTAAATGTATTTTATATAAAATGTCACAAGTTTCATCCCTCGTCTTTTTTTAGTAATTTGTATCATCTTCGCATTATTTACTAGGAAGGCTATTACCATGCCATTTTTACTTCTTTGAACAAACATAATTGTTTAGTTTTGTAAAAATGTGCCAATGGATTCTTTGGATAAATCTACAATCGTATCTCTCATAGACAGGTGTCTGTGTGTGTGTGTGCGTGTGTGTACATATGCGTGTGTGTGTTTTCCGTGCTTTTTTCCCTCTGGTGTATGGGTTATACTTTCCCATTAGTTTGCATTGTTTGTAATTCTTTTAAGGAAAAATATACATTTAAAATAATGTACTAACCTTAGTCTTAATCCTCTCTCCACTTTGGGCTGCCAATTACTATTTGCTTATTTTCCTGAGTAGTGACTGATGGTGGACTATTTTATCAAAATTTCTTCTCACTATTGTGCCTCCCTCCAAACACAGGGGTTCACCCCGGATGTACTCAAGAGAATCGCAGTGACTTTGATAAGGCTCTCTTCCCCCTTTCCATCCAAGTATTAGGCCACAGTAGCTGATTCCTCTTGAGTTTTCAACAATTTCTTTGGGTATAAATTACTTTAAGACTAAATGGAATCAAATTCTGGAACCTTTTAAAAATAGTTGAGATCATTATTTTAACTTCGTTCTTATTATACGGTAGTTCCTCCCAAAAGTTTTCCATTATCTTCTGAAAATTCTCTGGCCTAGAGTTGTGTCCATGTCTTAGCTACCTTCTTTAATTTACTTACCTGAACTCCCACTACTCTTGCAAACAAATTTAAGCTTGAACTTCTACTTTCATCCTGGCAAATTAGGTCAGTCCTTGAATAAAAGCTGAGGGATTATGTATATCTGCCATATGACCTATTTCTACCCTATCTTCTGTGAATATCACTGTGCGTAGACTTTGGAGCTAAGAGTTATTAGTGCTGACCATCACCCTGAGTCCTCTTGGTTTCTCTCCCTTGGATTGGAACTGCTTTCTTAGGACATAGGGCTGAGTAGAGTTCTAGTGTTACAGAATGTCATGTCCAAAGGAGAGACCCTAAGGGACATTTCCAAATTCATTTCAGGAGGCCATTATTTTCCTGACACCAACTCTGATAAGGACCCGCACAAAAAGAAAATTGCAAACCAATATCCTTGATGAACAAAAATGCAAATATCTTCAACCCAATATTAGGAAATAAACCCAACTACATATTAAAAAAACTATTTACCATATCATGTGGGATTTATCAACAAGATATGAAGACATCTCAACACATGAAAATTAATACACATAATGATTTGCAACTTTAGAAGAAAGGGAACAAATTATGTGATCATCTCAGCAGCTGTAGAGAAAGCACTCAATAAAATTTACCACGAATTTATGACATACAAGCTCTGAACAAAATAGATTTGGACAAAATGTATTTTAATATAATAAAATTTATATATTACAAAAATAAAGCTAGCATCACACTGAGTGGGAAAATCTGCAATGTTTCTTCTACAATTTAGAAGAAGAAAAGGATACATACTTTTATCACTAATTCATCATTAACTAGAAGTCTTAGAGCAATTAGGAAAAGAAAAACCTAAATGTTATACAAAGATGAAGGGAAGAATTCAAATTAGTTCAGTTTGTAGATTAAAAGATTTTATATATAAAAACTTAAAGATATTAGAACTGGTGTAAATGTGTTAAGTTGCAGGATATAATATTAACATGTAAAAATTAGTAACATTTTTATATACCAGCAATTAACTTCCTGAGAAGGAAATCATGAAATCAATCCTATTCACAGTACTGAGGCTGAAACAACATAATAAAATACCTTAGAATAAATTTAACTGAAGAAATACATGACCTCCACATGGAAATTACAGTAAACTGGAGGAAGTAATCAAAGAATATAAACAAAATTTTGAAATGATCTCATGTGTCTGTGGATTGGAAAAATTAATATTATTTAAATGCCCATATTATCCAAAGTGACCTACAGATTTAATACAAATCCCAACAAAATACTCATGACATTCATCATAGAAGCAGAAAAAACAGTCCCAAAATTTATATGGCATGACTACAGCCAGCACAATCTTGTGAAAAATAATACTACCTAATGAGAAGATATACTATAAAGTGATGGTGGGGAAGACAACATCATACTGGTACAAAAGCTAACATGTCACCAATGGACAAAGTAGGGATCTTGGGGGTGAAGGGAGGGCAGGGACAAGGGGAAAAATGAGAACCAAGACCTGTCGTGTAAAGGTACAAGATCCCAGTAATGAATGTAACTATACTGTGTACCTAAAATGTACCAATAAGCTCCCTAAAGAAAAGGGTCTCAACCCACCTATCTTTAATTAATGTACTCCTGACAAAAGCACCAAAATATATACTGAAGCAATGATAATCTTTTCAATAAATGGCAAAGATTAATGAAACTTGATCCATACTATTTGCCATAAAAATAAACTTAAAATATATATTTTTAAAACCTAAATGAATACCCTGAAACAATAAATCTACTAGAAGAACCCTAATGAAAACATTTGAAGATATTCAAATAGGCAGTTACCTTTTCATAAGATCCTAAAAGTACAAGTAACAAAAACCAAATATTGGCAAATGAGGATTAACTCAAAATAAGAAAATTCCATAGTGGCAAGAAAATAATTAACCTATTAAAAAAATCAACAGTGTAGAAGCTTATATTTTGTAAATTATTTACTTGACAGAGATTACTATCCAAATTATAGCAGAGACTCAAAAAACTCAACAATAAGTGAATATTCTAATTAGAAATGGACAAATAGGAGCGGGGATTTGGTTTGGTGATTCTATCACCTGCCTTGCAGGCACAATGTCTCAAGTTTGATCCCTGTTAACCACCCCCCTGCAAAAAGAAATAGACAAATAATCCAAATAAAAAATTGTAAAAAAGTAAATACAAATAACTAATAGATTGTGAAAAATGTTCAACTTCACAAGTGATCAGGAAAATGCAAATCAAAACCACAGTGAGATAGCATCTCACCCAGTCAGAATGACTAGTAAATGAAAGTCAAAAACTCCAAATACTGGTGCGGAAGAGGAGCACAGAGAGTGCCTATGCACCGCGAGTAGGAATGTAAACTGACATGCCCATTATGGAGAACAGTGCCGTAGCACCTCAAAATCTGAGACTAGACCCATCATAACATGTAGGTATGCCACTCTCCCGGTATATGTGCAAAGGAAATGAAGTCCGCACAGCAAAGTGAGTAGCTGTACTTTCGAGCTAATTGCAGCACCATTTCCAATAGGCAAAATGCGGACTCAACCCTGGTGCCCATCATCAAATGAGTGGACAAAATAGAATACAAGCTGTGTTGTCCCTGCAAAACAAACAAACAAACAAACAACAACAACAACAAAGAACTCCGACATTTGGCCCCGTGTCTATGAAACGCTCTCCTCTTTCTAAGAGGCTTGCCCACCCAGGGCCATTCCAAGCAGCAAGCGATGGAAAGGTCTGGGAAGGGTTATCTGAAGGACCCTGGGCACCAGGTAACTGTGCTATCTGTAGAAGCTGCCTCGCTGTCCATGTCCTAAATCAGCCTTTCCTTGGTAGGCTGGTCACACAGAAGCAAAGAGGGCTACAGAAGCCACTGTAGTGTCACGTTGCTCTCTAAACCCCCTCGCTGCAGCAAAGTCCGGATGCTGCTAAAGGACTCGTCTAAGCAGCCACCCCTGAACCTGCTGAGTGTGCGGATGACCGCTCCATGGCTGTCGTGGATGTTGGCAGATGCTGCTGTCGACTCATCCCGCCTCTCGTGGGACTGTGGCTGGACAGTGCTGCTGCCCCTATGCACCTGGGACTGTGAGCACCTTCCAGAGGTTTCTGTCTGGAGCAGCTGTTGACCTTCTAAGTCTCCCTGGCAGATTTGGTCAGGAAGTGTTCTTGGACCAGTGTGTGCTTTTTGTGGACTGTTCCTTGCTAGTAGGCAATTAATTCAATGCCGCTTAGTCTTGCTAAACCTTATTCCTCACAGAAGCCATGTGTAGGTGTTGTTTTGGTCTCTGGAAAACTTGCGCCACTGCCCTGGCACACCTCAGCACTGGGACAGACAGTATCATAACTGCAATGGTATACTATTTAACTTTTGAAAGAGAATAAAATATGAGCACTTACAACAAAGCAGAAACTGTAGATCAGTAAGTGAAATAAATGGGTCCCAGAAACACAAATACTGCTTGTTCTCTGTCGCGAGTAGAAGCTAATATAAGTTGTTCTCAGTCAAACAGAGTAGAATGGCAGTTACCAGAAGCTAGGAGTAAAGGAGGGGACACAGAGAGATTGGATGGTGGTTACCAGAACACAGATGAGATAGATTGTAGTGTTGTATAGGAGAGTAGTGAAGACAGTTCACAATAACCTGTGACATATTTTACAAAGAACTACAAGAGCTCAAAGGCTCCAAATATTAATAATATTAATTTAATAGTATTACTAATTACCCTGACTTGATCAGTCCATCGGTGTATGTGAAATATCACACCGTACCTCATAAATATGTCAAATTGTTACACATTAATCCAAAAGGGAATGAAAAGATGACAGAGTAGGTTGTCTACTCCGTGTACACAGCCTGGAGGCATGGAGCCACCAGGAGCCTCCACAAGTGGGAGGTGAAGACCGGCTGTCACAGGTTCCCACGTTCCGCTCCTCTCTGAGAGGAGGCACCGAATGGTTCCGCGGTGGGAAGGAGTCCATTGTGGTTGGATGCAAGAGCCCGGAATGGGGTCTGTGTGTCCTCATCTGGAAGGAAGAGGAGAGGGAGAGGTCTTGATCCAAAAATCACAGTCTCGGCTTCATACTAGCTGTCATGATTTTTTTTTTTTTTTTTTTTTTTTTTTTTTCTGG
>NW_022900938.1:6124999-6170891 GCF_012274545.1 Fukomys damarensis | reverse complement strand
TTTTTTTTTTTTTTTTTTTTTTTTTTGTACCGGGGATCAAACTCAGGTCCTTGAGCTCACAAGGCAGTCGGCGGAACCACTGAGCTAAATCCCCGGCTCCATGAATTTCTTAAATAAGTGTTTCCTCAATCCATTTGCCCTTAGGAAACAGAGGTTCTTAAATGTTCTGCCACCTGGTTTTCCTCAGTCTCACTGAGGAGTCATCAATAGAGCACCTCAAATTTCTTAATGAGGACACGGATTGAGATATTTAAAACTGAAGTCCTGCTTTACCAAGTTAATCTACTCCTCTAAGGCCCATGCCACAGGATTTTCATTCCATCTCTTTTCCCCTTGCAATATTTTTGCATGTATTCTATTAGATTTAAAGTCTAATGACCTTGATTATTCCTGTTATTAATATCTTGTCTGTTTATAAAGTGTTCTGCAGCAGGGACTTGCTCTTCAATGGCAGAAAGATAACTTTCTCACATACGCTTTAGAGGAATGTGCAAACAATAGACTTCGATTCACAAAAATAGCAGGAACAACTGAGATAATTCTTGTACTCTCGTAGTTATGCTGAAGTCCACATGATATACTGATATATATGAACTATTTTTGCAGATAGTATCAGATAATGCACACGACACACTCAAACAATGAAATAAGCATTGTTAGGCACTAAGCACAAAACCCACATTAGCACATGTCCAATTTCTCTTGAAGAGCTGAGTAACATATCCTAACAGCAGATAACATATCCTAAAACCTACAAACTGCGTCTACACATAGTATTGCTAATATATAGTCAGATTTTTAAGAATGGTGAAGATTTATTGCAAAATGTAAGACAAATAGAAAGAAAATTAAAATAACTCCACAGCCATTTACACGGCACTTTAGAATCACATTAATTTTATTTTACATCTTTCCAACAGACAGATGGTTATTAGCTAAGCTTTAGAATGAAACTTGTATACCATCCAAGCAACAAGCAAAGTGTCCAAGACGACACTGGCATAATTTAACAGCTGCAATTATTGGGCAAGGAAGTCTGTGAAATTAATGGTCTCTACATGCAGAGCTTTTGAATATGAGGGTTGGAGAGAGGTGTGTTAATATTAAACACACAGTCCTATCTCATAGACTCTGTCCTCAAGTAACTGACATAATCTAAAGTGTTTGGTGAGAGGATATTATGGCTTCAAGAGTTAAGTGGGTTTTTAATTACAGGGAGAATTATGCTTGTGAAATGAGGGGCAGGCTATTTTCTTGCATCAAAATGCAATAGTTACCATACAAACTTTGTTGTATTTTCAATTGTTAAACTAAGTGATTGCTACATGGGTGTTGATTTTAGCCAAAATTATTGTAAATTGAAATTTGCTAGACATTTGAAAATATTTTAAGTGATCATTTTTGCTCATCAGCATTGCATGATTATAAGGGAAAACTAACAAATTAATGTGAAAATAATACCTTTTGGCATTTGTAAAGTTGTACCACTCAACAAACTTTGAAATACTTTACACTCAATTTCTTGAATTCCTGTGCCATATTTCGTAGAACCTGTTATGAAAACTGTTCTAGCCGAAAAAGATAATGTCTGTATTTTAATTTTAGTAGATTACCATAATATCCTAGACCTCAGTATGGCAGCAAAATCCTGTTTTTCATATCTAATGAGCTTCCCCTGGAAGCTGATGGCAGGCTATTACCATTACTCAGATTTATATGATCAGCATATCCAAGACTCAATTGCAATGATCGGTAGATTAATATGATTTCCTGCATTTGTGCTCTTCTTCATTATTTTTATAGCAAAATGGCAATGTTTTTCTACTGCATCCTGAAGATTTGAAAGAATGACCATGTTCTTTAGGCTCCTTTTGAAATGACAGCCTCATTTGTAGCTCCTTCCTGACACAGCGAGCATTGTCAGAGTGGAAGACAGAACACAACTTCAAAGTCCAAATAGACTTAATGAAAGACAAAATATTGGATAAAAATTAAAGCAATAGGGGAAAAAACTAAAATATAAAATTATGTTATTTAGCATGAACAGTAAATTATTAAAGTTTAAAGCAATGTCTATTATTTGGTTATATGAATGTTATCTACTATTTGAGATGAGCAGTAACGTTTTCTTTATTTTGATGTGTCATTTGGCTATCTGGAACAGCTGTAATGATAAAAAAAATGACTCATTGAAGGTGGGATGGGTAGGGGAAGAGTAAAAAAGGGAAAAGAAAAAAATGTGAGATAATGAAAAGATGAAAATAAAGTGTTTGTAGATGGGGAGGGGAGGAGGGGGAGAAGGGAGGGCAGAGGTAAGGGGAAAAAATGAGAATCAAGACGTCATGTAGAGGTACAAGACCCCAACAATGAATGTAACTGTACTGTATCCCTAAATGTACCAATCAACTCAATTAAAGCTGGAAAAAAAAAAAAGAAATGACTCATGCACGTGTTTAGCATGTTGCCTGGCCCATATGAGTTTATATCCGTTAATCATGATGGATGATCGTTGGAGTACGCAGTGGAGGAGAATCTCATGGTGCTCCTTTCCCTACACCGATCTCTATGGGCTTCTCTAGCCAACGGATAGAAGAATGCATAGGTAGAAAATGTAAGAACCACACCATAGCAACACAGGAAATGACTACGAGAACACAAGAATCAGGCTGAGGGAGACAGACAGGTCTTCGAACCCTGGGGTTCAGTGGAGTCCACCAAAACCTCAGGGATGTGGTGTTATTGTCAAGGGAATATGACCCTGCTCATTAGATAAAGCATTGTTTCCAAAATTAGTGGCGCAACTGCTTTATGTGTGACTTAACTTATTTTTTTATAGTAGGAGTTAAAATTACGGCCTCTGAAGGAAGCTATATTGCCTCTCTAGCTAGCTAGCTAGCTTTCAATTTCAAGACAGAATTTGATTAAGTCACCAAGTTGCCCAGGCTGGGCTTGAGCTTTCAATCCTCTAGCCTCAGGTTCCCAGAATGCAGGCATTACAGGTGTGCACCCGTGTTTCACTTTGTGACTTCATGGACTGCTGGCATCTCTGAGTAGACCAGAAGTGTCTAACTCATAAGCACAGGTAGGATGTTCTGACAGAAACAAAGGTGATGTTTATTTATGCCAAACAATATTTGTCATGCTGGTGTTGGAGACATGCCTTTTTTTTTGAGAAATAAATCAAACTGCAGTGATTTGTGACTGTCAGCTTATGAAGCATGGAGATAATTAAGCTCTAGTAATGTATAAATATTCTGAAATGTACTTTAATTGTAAGGAAGTTGTCTTGGTTACTTTCTTGTCTGTGACATGACACCCGACACACATAGCTCTAAGAAGAATAGGTTCACTTCAGCTCACGGTCTATAGAGGTTTCTGTCCATAGTCACCTGACTCCAAGGCAGGGTGGCCTCGCTGAGGGGCAGGGCAGAGGAGAAACAGCTCAAGTCATGGCAGGCAGGAAACAAGGAGAGGGATCAAGGGAGGAGGAGGGAGACAGATTCTTCCAGGCCACGCCCCCAGTGACCCAGCTCCACCAACCAGGCTTCACCTTCCAACATCACATTTAGCTACAAAACTGAAAATATATTCCTGAAGTTTCTCTCATTTTCACTTAGTGGGAATGTATGAAATTCATTTTGATAATTTAAGAAAATATTTTCAAGGGCCGGGGATTTAGCTCAGTGTTCTGTTGCCCGCCTCGCAAGAGCAAGGACTGGAGTTCAATCCCTGGCACCCCCTCAAAATAAAAGAAAAGTGAAAAAATATTTTCACTTAGGCATCTTCAAATATTTTCATAGTAAATCAATCTCCATCACTCTATTCACAAAACAGCAAAGAAATGCAGACAGGTTATTTATGAATGAATAGATCATTATAATATTGTGCAAACCATGAATTATTTTGATATTTGATCTTGTTATTTCTAAATGCATGACTTATGTTAATTATCTCTTGGTTTTATACATTTGTATGTGTTGCAAATTCATATTATGTACTGTGAAAATATTTTTGGGGGATGAAACAGAAATCAACTGCATAATTAAGGGATTAGCAATCTCTAAGAATAAATGAAAAGTTGAGGACAGGATTTACGTTCTCAGGTGAAAGTCAGGAGATGCATGGCCATGACAGATGATAGCTCATTCCAGGTTAATCTCCAGGGCCCGAGCTGCTGCTATCACATCATTTCAGACACATGCCAACTGTGGCATGCATCTTCATAGTGTCCCTCAACCACATTTCATCAAATTATGTTGGCTGGTAAGACTTCAAGGCTTTTCTATACCTATTTCAAACAAAAAAAAATTAGTCAGTGTAAGAATGTTTACTCCCAGATGTCCTTGGAAGGTAAAAGGGAGAGATTTAAAAATATATTTTCTCTGCAAACACATTGCCCATTCCTAGAAAGCTCTCTGGATAGGAAAGTATTTCTCCGATTTGCAAGAGGGTTTTGCTTACATGAAGGATAATAAGAGAATGTCTTTCTCATGGAAAATTTAGAAGATAAGCATATCCAACTGCTGCAGTGAAACAGAGCAGATGCTCGGCACCTTGCTGGTAGACTGTGCACCTCCCAGGGTGCAGCCTGAGAGTCTAAATCTCTCTGTACCTCATTCCTTTCACACCAGAAAAAAATTTATGGGTTTGTAGCAATGCAACCTAAGAGCTGTGCTTCTATGTAGGAACTGCTTGACTCCTTGACTTAAATGGAAAAAGAAGAAAGGGGGCAAAGAATACACAGTATCTATTCATAAAACCCAAATTCCAAGGGTGGCTAGGAATTTTTAACCTTTTAGCAACTACATGACCAGTACAATTCTCAGAAGTTCTCTTATGGAAAACAGGGAAGCTTATATTGTAAATTGTTCTAGCATAGTACTAATGACTAAAAGGTAAATGGAAGACATTCAGTAAGAAGGCAATTCAGGATGAAATAAAACACTCTTCTGAATGTATTTACATTGCTTATTCACACACAAACAACTCTCAAGATACCTGAATAAGATAAATCAGTAATTGGCTGAAAGAGACAATCAGTGATGGATCATGGTCAGATCTTTAGAATACAGTAAGTCCCTGACTTAGGAACGTTTGAGTTGTGAACACGTCTCGGAAGTAGCTCAAGGTGTCTTCTGAACAGAGTCACGGTATGCTGCCTTGTGCCTCCTGAGCAATGCAGTAGTGCACACTACTACGTTGTTCAGTCAGAGCTACGGATGTCCGGAGGCTGGAGGGAAAGCCGGGGTGATGGGTGTGTGTGTGTGTGTGTGTGTGTGGGCAATAACCATGGAAACAAAAGTGAAAATGATTGGACAGAGGTGAAAGGTGATAGATGTCACTTCACCATCTCCCACCTGGCAACCCTTCCACTGCCAGTCAGTAACTCTCTTCATGCGTGCCCTAGATAACAGTTGTTTTACTATACTGTACCACCATTTTAAGGTAACGGTTAAAGTAAAAATAGTTCAGTCACAGTATTTTGGTCTGTGTGGGTTTGGCTTTTTTATGCTTCACATTGTGTGCTTGTGTTGAAGTTCTGTAAGACTCACTTTGTCAGACGTAGAAACAAACCTGATTTACAAACATCCTCACACAGTGGAACTAGTTGGCAAGTCCAGGAATTGCTGTAATATGTTTTTAACTTCTCCAGACTTTCAGAGAAGTTTTTAAGAAAAGAGGGAACATCAAGGCTGACACAGTTTTATGATAAGAAAGAAAGAATATGGACTTTAGCAGTGTGTCTTCAGTAGACAGGACAGTGTGTGCTGTCAGACTGCACATGCTGGGGGTATAAGAAAGCGAGTGTGTTCGAAACCTGAAGGTGCTATGGCACCACATCAGAGTTTCCCCACTGCTCCTGAGCCGCTGACTAATATCAAATATGAACAAAGTGAAAAAAAAGAAGTGGATATGACAAGGAATGAGTCAAGATTTTGAGGTTACCTTTGAGATTGTTGTAATTGTAAATCGGAGATCCAGGAGAGAGAAGGCGTTGGGAGGTGTGCAGGAGAGAGGCAGCTTTAGCTGAGTGAAGGACACATTTAAAATGCTGTGCAATCTCTCAGCCCATTTCAAAGAGGAAGTAAAATAAGTAGTAAAACTCTCAAGCATCAGAGTCAGACCTTTGGTGGTAGTGATTTATTTTATTATCTGTAATTAAACCTGTTTACTCATTTTCGGGAGTTTTGCAGAAGGTAAAAAGGCAGTTTAGGAAAATGTACTTGTACTGAATAAATTTAGAAGAATGTGATCTTGTTATTAATTGTCATTCATTTGTTTTATTTGCATATCATGATGGTCTTATCTATTTTCCAATTAGTTTCTCTTGTTTTTGGATATCGAGTGATTCAAACAAAAAAAAATCACAGAGTATTTTATTATGGGGCTGGTAAAAGTGCCTGATCTAGCAGATAATTACACATTCCAAGACACTTTTATAGGCTTTTATTTCATAGCCCATGAAGCTCAATATTTCGTGAATTTTATAGTCCATGAAATAAAGAGCTGGTATGGCAATAAGTTAAACCATTTAAGTTTCAAAAATGAATGTTAATTCTATGATGCAGTATGCCATAGGCCAATTGTCTAATGAGCTTGAGAGTAACTTTATTTTTATATATTTAGAGTAGTCCATCGTATAAACAAAGTTTTGCTCAAGAAATATGAGAGGAAACAAGTCAGTAGAATGAGGAGTGGATTTCTGTGATGTCAATTCTAATGTGAATTGGAAGGTTTCTGAAACATTCCAGGATTCGCTTTAGAGCTCTAAAATCTGTGGTGAGTTCTGAAGACTTAGATTACTTCCGATATAGACAAGTTCAGGACCTATCAAAAGTAAAATAATGAAAAAGCACACCTTAAGTATGTAAAATCAAGGAGCTCCATTCTTACTGTGGGCCTTATTCTGAAGGGAGGTAAATGTATCTTTTGCCCTGTGTGAAAGGAATGGTTTATGCGGAATCTGCATTTATTTGAACATTGAGTTTAGGGCTGCAGCTCTGCCCAGGGCCTCAGGAAGTGATTCTGTGTGTGTGTGTGTGTGTGTGTGTGTGTGTGTGTGTGTCCCATGACTAATTTTGTCAGCAATGAATTGGAATTCTGCGAAAGGTAATTCTGCGACTTAAAAAAGACACACTATATTAAATGAGTGTGAACATTTCTTGCTGCAGGATTTCTAGGAAATCTATACATACACCATACAATGTCAGGGAAAGATTTGAATAAAATGACAGGTACTACACCAGTTTTCAAAGACATATTATCTGGAACTCCTTTTTCACAGCTCTTCTCTCAAGATTAGATTTCCATAGATCACATTAAACTTCATTATTAACTGGTGACTAATCAACTCCATGATTTTATTCACTTCCTGTTTTAGTTTAACGTAAATTAAATTCACTTAAGTAATACACGAAAACACAAATATTGCTCATATTTATGGGGTAGCATGTGATGTTTTGATGAACATACATATCGTGTAATGTTTGAATCAATTCAAATACAGCTGTCTCCTCAAACATTTATACATTATTTCATGGTGAAAACTCTCAACATCTTTTCTTCTAGTTTTTTGAAATTCAGTCCATTATTGTTATCTATACTCCCTTACCGTGTGATAGAAAACTGTACCTTCTTGCTCCTAATTACAACTTAGTACACATTGATCCAACTTTCTCCCCAAGCTACCCACCTTACTGTCTCCATTGGTAACCACTGTTACGTTGATGAAGAAATAATGCATCACAAGACAAGCCTCCTTCCATGTTTTTGACGTAAGATGTTCTATGCAAAGAAAAATGTAACCGTTTATCCTGCATAGTATTCCTGCCAATGTATCAAAATGTTCTATTCATGCGATGTAACTGTTTGTTCTGCATGATGTTGGTATCTAAGGTTTCAGAAATGTTCTGTTAATTCTGCCCATCTGCCTCAGTGAGCATGCTCTGTAGGTTGGCCCACTCTCGGGTCCAGAAGATCTCTATATAAGGCTGCTTGTATGGCTGTTTCTGGATTCAGACTTGGGAGGACAAACTCCTCTGAGGAATACAAACTCCTCTGAGTCAAATAGCATTATAAAGAATCTCTCCATCTCTTTGAGTGATGCTGGAGTTCTTCACCTCCAGCGACCCTAACTCTCGGCTGTAACATTTGGCTGTAACACAGACCCGTGTAACCTGTGTTAACTTTGCTATAACAAAATCACAAGTTCCATGAGGTCAACTTTATTCCACATATAAGAAATTCACTCATTTTTGAGAGCTCTGATAGGATCTTTGACAAATATGAGTAATTCGTCTTAGTCCAGTAAAATTTGGGTTGGAAGGAGTAAGTCTGAAGGGTGTAAAGTCTTTTATTTATATTTCTGATATTTTGCATCTAGAGCCAGACAATCAATGGCAGGGTGACTAACAGGTACTAAGTTACACTTAGATAAGAGTAAGAAATTCTGTGTTTAATTGCAGAGTAGGGCAACTACACATAAGAAGTATCACTACATATGTTCAAAAGCTAAAAAAAAGTTTCATCTGTATTCATATATTGAAACATTACATGGTAGCTCATAAATAAGGAAAACTGTAATATATTGTACATCCATTATATATAAATAAAACAAAAAAGTGTTTTGTTTGTTTTTTTTAGCATGTTATGTGCATAGAAATGTGCTGGGTACTCAGAAAATAGATCGATAAAAAGAATTACAGTTTCCCAGAGACTCACGGTATGTCTTCTCCATAAGTTCTGAAATTTCCAACACTAACCATTACAATCCCTTTGGGGCCAACAGCAAAGGACAGCTGAGCCCAGTCCCCCTTAGAACTGAGACCAGAACTGACCTGGTTTGCATGTGAAGCAATGAGATGCTTCAGTTAAAGATTAAGTAAATGGCCAAACCTACATCAAAGCCAGGGATCAGATTCCAGTCATCTGTCTCTCTCCTTTCTAATTTGCAGAGTTTGTCATCAACTGGTAAATTGAGCTCCACAGGTACCAGAGTAGAAGTCAATAATTTAAATTTCACCAATGGATTCTATTTATTCATCAAGATGATTATGCCAATTATGACTCTCTGTCCTATTTCATGGGATACCAGGTTTTAAAGTGTTTTAATATCAAGTTATCTTTGCAGACAAATGAAATGCTACTGAGAAACACAACTAATGAGCGATGCACGGCCATTTCTTCTGGATGAATTGGATGGCGGGAGGCAATGAAAAGGAGCTAAGTCCTGAAGCTGGTTTCAGGCACACACCCTTCCTCCCTCCAACCCCAGTCCATCAAAGGCTGTTGTCACGACTTTGTGGATGAAGATGGCTTAGAATAATACTCTGAAATACCATTTTAATTTCGTAATATGTTTAAAATTGCTTCAAATAATGAAATATTAAATAAATTAGTGACACGTGGCTAAATTCAGGAGGCACTTCTGTTCTGCAATCATTTTCTGAAATGCAGCACCTTCTAAACTTTATTTTGAAAATATATAATGCCTGTGGCAAAGGCTGAATGCATTTATTTTAAAAATTACATTCCTAAAATATATGACTTTAATCATGCACAAGAATCATCTTCAGAATTCTAAATTGCCCTAAATAAAACTCCTTTTTCATATTTGCATATTTACTGAATTTTTGAAATAAGATTAAGTATGTAAACAGTTTTAATTCCCAAAAGGACAGTGATTTATTCATTCATGTTTTGAACTTGACTTTCTTTGGATTATTTAGTATAGATATTAAAAAGGTTCCTAAAAAGATTCTATTATGTTGTCAATGTAGATTTAATATAACTTCAAGTGTGTTTATATATTCTATCCAGCCACTACAACCTAAAAATTTCAATAAAAATTAAAATCTTAGTTGAAAAATAAAATCAGTAGACACTAAAACTTCTGCATAATTTAAGGAGAATAGTGGGTTTGTAGTTAATTTTATCAGTACTGACAGACAAAAGATAAGTTAATATCACATTTAGTAAGGTTTTAAATAAATAAAAGGTTGTGCATGTAAAATTAATTCCATTTTTAGAGAACAAATTTTGTATATAATGTAGAATTAAAATGTGAGCATGTTTAAATTGTGGGCAGAGTTTAAATTATTCTCTATGAGACCTCCTTTGAGTTCATTAGTCAATACTTATCTGGCCTTTGGTAAACACGTAAACATAAATCCTATCAATAGACAATAAACTACCAGGAGCTCAATTTTCAGAAAAAAGAAGAAAAAGCTATATATTTAAGGTACGGGTAAAGAGAGAAGGAGGAAAAAAAAAGAAATCACATATACTACTGTAAACCTCATTTTTCTTTGATATTTGAGGTAGGAGATCAGGGCATGGCAGGCTGGCTGGAAAACAGGATGCAACTATAGGGATCTGGAATAGAGGCTGTAAAGATGTAACCTGATCTGGAACAGATATGACCTACCAGCCACAGTTAGGATGCTGGCGAGAACAGCATACAACAGACACCATCTGGGAGGAAACAAAAGGACTTCTCCATCACTGTGACCTTGCGTCTCTCTTGTCATCCTGATTTTGTAGCGGTCCGTCTTGAAGACAAAATGTTTCTCTTCTCGCTCTTCTCTCTTCTTCAGCCTCTACTTTCCTCTTCTATTTAGACAAAAGTTTGTGGGATGCATATCGAAGATCTACTCCTAAGTGAAATAAAGAAGTCACACATGTGTAAATACCGAATAGTTTCTCTAGTGTGAAAAACTATAATAGTACACAAGATCCTAATAATATAATGGACAACGTGAAATAGGAAGAAAGGGGCTAAAAGTGTAGGGAAAGTGGGAAGAGTAGGGGAAAGTTAATAATGGAAAAAATAGGAGAAAATGAAAAAATGGAAATGAAGTGTTTGTAAAGGGAGGGGGAGGAGGGGGTGAAGGGAGGGCAGGGACAAGGGGAAAAATTGAGAACCAGGACCTGTCATGTAGAGGTACAAGATCCCAGTGATGAATAACTGTACTGTATACCTAAAATGTACCAATAAATTCAATGAGGAAAAAATAAATCAATAAAAGTTTGAGTTCAACTATTCATCACTTGTCCTGGGCAGCTCTTTGGGTGTTATAGAAAGAGCCTGGAATCATCAGTCACCACAGGATCTGACAATATAACAAACATGTTTCCAGGGTAAAACACTGGTTTACAAAGATTATAGAAGGATTTACTATAGAAGTTCTTCCTTCAGTCCACTGCATTTTCAGTAAATTTGGGGAGTAAAATGTCCAGTGTATTACAGATTTTACTTTAAACTCAGTCCAACTATAACAGCCATGTAAGTGATCCTGGTTATGTGTTTCTCACATATCCCATAAAATCAATAGTAGTGTTAATTTTAAAATGACATATCCACAAGTTTCTACATATATCACTGGGTAATTGCAGGAATTCATTTACATTCTCCACTGGTGGGGCTCAATAAATTTTGTATGATTTATATAGCATTTTTTCCCTGATTGTGGGATGTAGGCAATGCCAATATAGATAACTACTTAAGAAATACCTTCTAATTGAACATGAATAATTTGTCTTGGTTATTGCAGTAACACTAGTGGAAAACAAATGCTGGCACATGGAAGATTTAAAAGAAATACAGCATTTTTAAAAGTGAGACACAAGTTTATCTTGATCCTTATGTTAAATATTCTTGTTAATTTGAGATTTATTCTTTTTTCACTTCAATTAATTACTATTATTATTTTTTCCTCATTGAGTTTATTGGTACATTTTACGTACACAGTACAGTTACCTTCATCCTTGGGATCTCGTACCTTTACATGATGGGTCTTGGTTCTCATTTTTTCCCCTGTCCCTGCCCTCCCTTCACCCCCTCCTCCCCTCCCCATTTACAAACACTTTATTTCCAATTTTTCATTTTCTCCTTTTTTTCCTTCTCCCTTATTACCTTTCCCCTACTCTTCCCACTTTCCCTACACCTTTAGCCCTTTTCTTCCTATTTCACATGGTCAATTATCTCATTAGGATCTTATATACTATTATAGTTTTTCACACCAGAGAAACTATTCAGTATTTACACATGTGTGACTTATTTATTTCACTTAGAAGCATATTCTCAATATGTATCTATTTTCCTGTATTTGAATCTAAGACGTTCCATCTGACCCAGGCATACCTCTGCTGGGTGTCTTTCCAAAAGAATTGAAAGAATTATACCACAGTGATATATGCATGCCTATGTTTATAGTGGCACAGTTGTAGTACCTAAAACTTGGAATCAGTTAGTTATTTTAAATTCAGGTAATTTTTGGTTTATTGGTTAACTCTACCTTTAAGAGATGTGTAGAACACATCTTAATTTATATATTCTAATGACTAATATGGCATCAAATAACTTTTGATACATTTATTTGCCTTCCACATGCCTTTTGGGGGAACTCTTTAAATATTCGCAAATATTTTTTACTGAATTCATTTTGCATTATTGCACTGTGAGGGTCTTATATATCTTGGACAAAAGTCTTTAAATGACTTATAAAGATTTTCGCATACCTTTATTATCAATTATTTTTTTCTTGTGGATAATTTTTTAAATTCCTGTCTGGGAAATTTTTGTATTACCTTTGCTAACAGTGGTTCTTGTTACACTTTATTTTAGAAATGCTATAATTTTCCATTTAAATCTATTACTTTACCTGCTTGTATGATGCAAACTGGGAGCAAATATTTTCATCACTTTTATAGGAATATTCAATCTTTATTACATCACTGATTAATAACACTATTCCTTAACAGTTTATTATTTTGTATTTTAAAAAAATTTATTACCCATATGTATGGGTGTTTGTTTTTGAATATTTTGTTAGGTCTATACTTTGACTTTGAAACTGTCATGGCACTATCTTGTCTTAAATAATGTCATACTATACATTTTAACATTAATTTGACTACATTAGTTCCATTGACTCATCACACGAATTTCCGAGCCTAATTTTATATTTCTAAAATATAATCTTCTGAGATTTTGAGTGGGAATTCAATGAACCCATAGTTTTGTTCCTAGGGAAACACCATCTTATTCTTCTAATTCATGAACATGGTACATATCTCTATTTATTTAGATTTTCTTCATTTGTCTCTCATTAATGTCATAATATTTAGTACAAATGTACTTTTATTCACTTACACATTTCTTTTTATTTTATTTTTATATGATTGTGAACAGTAATATGCAAATTTAACATTTCAGTAGTTTGTTTTCATCTTAGAAACAATTTTGATTTTTCAAAGCTGCTGGTTTTCATCTTTGTAGTGGAGATGTCAGGGATAGATACAACTTGAAGTTCAAACGTCATAGACCACACTAGTCTGTTTTTTTTTTTTTTTGAAGAAATGCATTAAGATTGTTCTCTGCCTTTGGTTACTATCTGTAGTACTTAAATCACTGATTTTGATATATTTGCTAAATTTTTATTTTTAACAGAGAGCAAATTCAGAGGTTTGTGAGACCTGTTTCCATAATTCTATTAATATGTCAAAATTCTGTTATATAACCACATTATTTTATGTATGTCCAAGAAAATTCTATTTTCTTTTTCTTAGTTTAGTGCCTTGGATTACTTAAAGTGGATTTTTTCACATTTTTCGGGTTGCCCTGTTTACTATCTGGTGCCTTGGGAATTAACAATATTTTGTTTTGAAATAAAATTCTGGGGAAGAGCCGAACATTGACCTGCACTAGTAGCTCAGCATGATCAAGATGAACTTAATGCTCCCCAGAATATGTGACTGATAGTTCTGTGAAGTTTGATCCTGATTTTTAGGAAGTTTAAAATTAGTGGTGTCTGTTCCTGTGAGAACGCTGATCATTCAGAAAGCTTCCTCATAGTTTTTGTGTTTTCTACAATTTCGAAAGAGATCCAGTGAAATGGTTGGAACTCAGTGGTTCACGGATCATTTCTCACGTTTGGTGTAATATAATGAGCACTTCAACTCTTCTGGTAGCCCCTGGAAATAGGCAATGTTACTGTTTGAGTGTTTTTGTTATTAGAAAATGCATATTGAAAGTTAGAGTTCGCTGCAGTGGTAAGAATTGAGACCTTTAAACAATGACTACATTGGTTCAGTCTCATGATTAGATTAATGCCCTTTAAAAAAAGTACAAAGCCACACAGTCCTTTAATCTCTTCTGTCTTCTTAGGACAAATGTGTCATTCTTTTTTGCTCATCTGTCATATTAGGACACAGTAACGGCTCATCTTGGAAGCCTCAAACCCTTACCTAAAATGTAATCTCCTGGTTTCCTAATTTTCCATTTTTGGGCCCCCAGACCTGTAAGAAATAAATATCTGTTGTTTATGAGTTAAATATATAAATTATTTTGTTGTGGCAGCAATAACAGGCCAAAACAAGTGTAACTGTATCCACTTAAAAATAATTAATGAAATTTAAGTCTAAGAAATTATATATATATATAAAAATGTAATTTAAGAACTAAAGAATCTGAGTAACAACTCTATGCCAAGCTGTCTCATTCTACAAAATTTAAATTGTATTTAGTAGAAATTATAGTGTGGAAGGGTAAGAATGCCTATGAAAATGAAAAGTACCATTAATAAACAAGAACATCTGACGGAACTGGGTAATCTCATCAGTGAACCAGGTGCTGGGGAGGTCACCAGGGACAGCACTGTAATTAGGGAGACCCTATGTGTGGAAGAAAGGCAAACGGGCAACATCTGAGGAGAAGCTAACAATGAAAACTAGGTTGTCCACATGAGGACAGAAGTTTTAAAATAGAAAATGAGACATAATATTCATGATTGGACTGATTTTAGTTTCTAAATTCTAATTGCAATGACATTTGGACTGACTGCAATTTTTTTCAATTTAATTTTTTTCATTTTTTTTCTTTAAACTTCATCCACTTTGTAGCACATAACTAATAATAGTATCAGCAAAATAATACTGCTGGGTAATGTCATTTCCAGCAGAATCATGACCATGAACAACACATTATTTAGAGCAACCAAAATGATCACCTCAGAATGGCATTCCATATAATTTCTAAAATATCAATGAATCAAAAGATATATAAATGAGAAAGTTAGTGCTAAGTGCTTTTAACAACTATTTATGAGACTGAGCATAAAGTCAATGTTTACCTCAAAGTACCACTGGCCATTGCTTCAGGATAGTCTTTTTTTTTTTTTTTTTTTTTTTTTTTTTTTTTAAAAAATAGGAATTTTTTTTTTTTTTTTTCTTTTTTTTTTTGTCAGAACTCTTTAGCAGATGCCAGTGAGGCAAAAGACCATATTAATGCACATTGTATCCAAATATGCATTTTTATAATAATAGTTGAGTAAAGGACTTAAACATAATTATAAACATAGTTACTAGAAACATACTTGGTGATGAAATATTTTTGTGGTAGTTGTAATCAATTTATTTTGAAGGCCTAATAAAATTATGATTTATATTTAAAGCTTTAGAAAGTCAACACATTTCTAAAGTAAATTGTAGACATAATTTTGTCTACTAAAATTAAAAATTCTGCTACTCAAATGAGGAAAAAATTAAGACACGCTATTTTCTCATTAAATGCTTGAACAGATTGTTACCATAGCAACTGACAGACACACCAGGACAAAATCATTCAACTATATATTCTTCAGGTAACTCCTATTCTCATGAACTTTCTTTCAGCTGCTCCACTACTTATTATTAGAACCAAAACAAATACTACTGAAAAAGAAAACTCAGAAATTCACTTCAAAAGCGCTGCTTTCCAAGAAGAAATAACTTACTAAATTGCATACACCAACAGAAATAGTATGCAGTATGGCATCGCACTCAGCCCAGTTAACTGAGGTGGAACAATGCTGAGAGGCCCTTTTCCTTTAACTGAGAAGTAGAACTTTAAGATCTTTGAGTTTTCCTGGAATGTATATGTGAAGTTCTTACAGTAGAGCATTTGGGCTGCGGGTACAGCCTGTGGGCTTAGTGTGCACAATTAGGGTTTCAGTCTCCAGAACCCACAAAAGCAGATTCAGAACAATTTTCATTTGCTTCTTTAGTAATACCAATCGATGTCATTCATATTCCCAGACTTATTAATGTTTCCATAACTTTCTGAGAAGTATACAGGATTACTACATTCATGGACACCCATTTTCTCCAATGCATTTGCATATCTTTCAACAGATTAATGGATATATTTGGTATCAAGTTTTCTGACTTTTTCATAATCTGATTTTTTTGTACAGACGTTGGGCCAAAGACTAAACCGTATGAGATTACAGACCACGACATCAGAAATGTAGGTGACTGAATAGCCTTGAGTTGTGATATGACCTTGTCCAAGTAATCTCACTGAGTATCCCTCAAATAAGAATGGCTTTTGGACTTGTATATGTTACTGTATTGTTAACTCGAGACCTGCAACGATCGAGCTATGTCCTTGAACCTTTGAAACTGTGAGTTTCAAAACCCTCTTTTCTTTGCAAAGAACTCAGCCTGAGTTAGTTTGTTATAACAAAAAATATAATACTACTCTTAATAATACATTTTTCCAGTATAATAAAATTACCTTTGCTTGAGTGTGTCCATAAGCTTAATTTTTTCAGAGCTTCCATGTTAAATGTTTGGACTACAAGCTGGACAGATATCTGTGAACTGAGTTTCAGACCTTCATAATATATAGATCACAAACACATTTTTCTAGGTTTTCAGAAGTCAAAAATTTGTAAGCATTCTGTTATTTTTTTCTTAATTTTATTTTCATTATTTTGCTCTGGTCTCTATTTTCCTTTCTATGAATTTTCTCTTCATTTCTGTCTTTAAATATTTTATTGGGAGAACATGGGATGAACCTTAGTTTCTTCCCAACAGTAAATTCATATCTACTGAAGATGAACATACAACATTAAAATCCTCTTTTTATAGGTCATTACCTATACTATATATAAAATCTTGTGACATACACACATAATTATTTTGTAATTAACTATGCTTCTTTGTTCTCACTTGCCTAGAAGCTCCTTGTCCATGGATGACTATTTTTATTCTTCCCTCCCTCTTGGACAATTTACCTCTCACTAGTTTTGAAGAATAAATAGATGATTTTCTATTCTCCCTCCATAATTTCCTTCCTGGGTAGCTGTTGTCATTGTCACCAGCAATCATCAGTGTTCACACTCTATTTAAAGATGCTTTGAGCCCGGCCGAAGAACTGGACCTGCCTTTCCTTCTTTCTAATGTAAGTGTTTTGAAACACTGCCTGGAGCTCCTAACTGAGATACATTCTGCACTTTGGTGGGCCAAGCTATATTTCTTTTCTCAGATAATCAGTACATGCAAAATTAAATGGTTTTTACAAATGTAAATATATCAGTGAAGTCCATACTATCAGCTTACTCAATTTGGTCACTTTTTTCAATGGTTACTGTTAATATAATCTGGAATTTGTTATTGATCTTATCAAAGCCATGCTCAAAATCCATATTGATACTTGGTACATGTACATAATGTATGCTCCAACTTTCTGCACACAAAGCACAAGAGTTTGTGTTACAACTCTCTGCAGGATGCAGCAGAAAATACAAAGAATTGATTCCACAATATCAGGTCCAATTCCTGATGTTAAATCACACTATTTCTTATTAATACTAGTAAGCTAGTTACAGAGTTGGACCCTCAATTCATTTATAGATAAGAGGTACCATTATGTTTCAATTGAGTTGCTTTGAGGATTATAGATGAGACAGTACCTATTCATCAGTGATAATCTATAAATTCTGTGCTCTTACTACAATGATCTGGGCAGGTGTAATACAACATCCACCAGTATATCTCATAGGCTTTTGAGAGCATCAGGTATGATTTGGTACTGATGTCAGTGCTCGTTTTGTAAATAGAGAGGTACATATGGTGACATAGTAGTTTTCTAACATTAGTAAAAATAAATAAAAGGTATGCTTATCATTAAACATGCAGGAGAAAGATGGAAAACAAAATCAAGCTAATTTCTTCTAGGTCCGGTAGCAATTAAACTGTTATAATTTTCATTTATAAAATGTCAATAAAGTATTCCTACTCATATAAATTTTAGGATTGCATCATTCTCTTTATTCTTCCTGGAAACTGAAGCTATTTTTTTAAAAACACAGGAGTATTCTAAAATAAATTGACCAAAAACTCTGTTCATAAATTAGTAAAGTATGTTTTCCACATAATTCCTAATTGTCTATGCTAGCACCATTTTCAGATATAAACTGAAAAGTGCAAAAGTTACTGATGCTAATTAAACCAGTTGCATATGTAAACCCAACATCTTCTACATTTCTCATGGTATATGGTAGGAGTCAAGAAATATTTGTGAGTGCCTTAAAGAGTGTTTGGCACAGTATACGTCCAGATCTATTGACCTCTATCTACCAATGGTTAAGCTAAATTGTGCCAACTTGACTGAAGAACCTTACGAGGATTAATAAAATACACCTCTGAGTGTATCTTTGGCCCATGAGGTAAGAACCTAGTACTGTATCTTCCTCTTCCCCCCCTTCTCCGTGAATTGTCTCCCTGATCTGCTTCTGGTCCACCATGGACTAAGTATCTGCTCTGATACACCTTCCCATCATGATGCTCCTGCCTTGTAGCTACTAACCACAGCCTTCTTATTCTGAAATCATTATCTAAGTTACACCTCTCCTCCTTTAAATTGTGACTATCAGGCACTGTTTCTCAGCAGCAGCCGAAGAGCTATTGGATGTGGAAAGTTGTCCATGTGGTGCAGAAGCCTCTGAACGTGGTTTGTAGGAGGAGTATAGAAAGGTGTGGGAATGTGGAATAGAGCCGTTCTACATGCTATAAGCAGAGCCCAGTGGGTTATTCCAGTCAGAGCTTGGAAGACCATAATTCTGATAGCAGTGCAGATAATAAAACCAAGGGATTTTAGTTGGGAGCAAAGACTTCACTGACAAATGGAGTAGAAATGTATGGACTCTGGCCAAAAAAAGAAAAAAAAAAAATCTCTGTATTTCACCTACATTCTGAGACTAGCGGAGGCTGAATTTAAGGGAGATAGATTAACTGACTTGGCAGAGGAAATTTCATGGTAGGCCAATGATCAGGTTAAGGTATGAGTCCTGTTAGTATTTTTAGCTAGATTCATAGTAATAATCTGAGGCAAAAAGCAGAGCAAAAATATTTGAAAAACTTCAATTTTGGTTCAAAATCAATCATGTGTAAAATTGGGACAAAGGCGGTGTGGTTGCTGAAGAAGAAATGCCATGAAAAAGGAACCAAGTACTTTTAATGGACTCAGAAGACGCCTTGAGGACATCTCAGGAATCAGCAAAATTCCAACCATCCCAGGCTCAATAAGACAAGCTCGAGGTTCCTATCTTGAGAAGGCTTGGGAGGGAATTTATTCGTGAAACCCATTTTACTGTGTTCAGCCATCTGGGCACTCAGCTGCTGAACCCATGGTCCAAGGGGCCATGGCTACTGGGTCTACTGACAGCAGACTTTGACTTTGCCTTTGTGACGCACATGTAAGTGATATTCAAAGTACAAGAACTGTGAGTTCAGGAAGGCTTCCACCATGACTGCACAGAAAGACCTTCGGGGCCAGGCAAGGAGCCCCTAGGAGGACAGAGTACAAAGCTGTAAGAATGAAGCAGAAAGTGCAGTGGAGATCCCAGGATATGAGAGATAAAGAGAACATGAAATGTCCACTAAGGAAAGCTAAGGATTTTGAGCAGAGCCAAAAAGAGCCAGTGACCTGAGCCCAAGTGAGAGGCTTTGTGAGCTGCACCTAGGAAGGGCATGGGATGGGGCTCCCAAGCTCCCTCGAGCACACATCTCACAACATGTGGCCCGGATGTTGGATGTGCATCTATAGGACTTAATGTTTGCCTTCCTCAGGTTTAGTCTTTCTTTGGTCTATTTATTTTCCATCCCTTTACCTGTCCCTTTTGGAATGGGAACATTTACTCTGTGGTACTGTCCCTTAAAGGAGGATGTAAGTTGTTTTGGTTATTACAGAAATTCACAGATGAAGAGTTTGCTTTGAGTCTAAAGTGATATTAAGTTGAAGTTTTTGAAAGTTTCAGAACCATGGAGACTGGGGGACAAGATCATTGTGTTCTTCCCTGTACACAGGAAATGTTAATGAGTTTCTGTTTTCATTTGGAGATTAGGTGTGGTTTAAGGGGATTTGTTTAATTATCATGTTGACTTGGGGTGAAATGTAGTGGTTAAGCTTAATTGTGTCAACTTGATTGGCTTGAGACCCTCCAAGGAGGTGGTAAATTATGCTTATCTGTGTCTTAGTGGATCAGGGAGGCTTGGTCTGGTATACTGTATCTTACTACTCACTCCTCTGTGTCTGGCACTGCTTCCTTGCTTTTCCTCCAGGGCACCATAAACTGAACATCTTTGTTATGTTACTTCCTTTCTCCATGATTTTTCTGCCTTGTAGACAGAAGATGATGAACTTCATCCACTTAAACTATGAGCTAAACTGAACCTCTTCTTCAAGTTCTGGATTTTGAGAATTGTGTCCAAGCAACAGGAAATCTCACTAAATATGCAGAGTAACACATTATTTATCTAGTATTTATCTACGTCAAATTTTAAAGTAAATTAGGAAAACTAATCACAGACCACAAAGACGTAAATGAAAAACAGAGGTAATTGTATTCATGATTCAAGCGTTTCAGGAACTATCACAGTAATAATGATAAAATATATCTTTTAATTTTCATTAATGTGAATTTTTTATTTACTGTTTTTACAAATGCACTCTGAGCAGGCATATGATATGTTGCAGTTATTTTATGATTACTTTGTCATAGAAATACTATTATAGAGCTGGAGCTTCATAATAATATAATTGTAAATGACATTACTCATTGCCAGTTGCCTTATGCTGGTGAAAGACTTTTAGTTTTAGTATGCACGTATGCTACAGTTGGCCTTCTGGTTGTACCGCAGAAGAAAAGACAAGAAGACATAGTTTTATACAACATTTAACAAGACTGAGTTTCATTTTAGGAACAGCAGAACTGACCTCTGGTATTAGGTTCTCCAAGGAATACTAAAAGTAAGGAAAGCACATTAATGTTAAAGATAGCTGCCAAGGGTCTAAATACCTTTTTCCTCTCTTTGGTGAAGGATAGTAGATGTGTGACCTTCACTATTTATACCAGAAAGAGTTTGTCTTCTTTGACTTACTGAATTCACCATAAGGTCATGAACTTGCACTAACTAGATCCAAGCCCTTTGTAAGAAATTAATCACCATAAAATAAATATTAAAGATTACATCAAATATGTATTCAGAAGAAATAACCTTTCATACTGAAATTTTACAAGCAGAATTAAATAGAAATGATTGTCTTAAGAAATGTTTTCTCTAGGTTACATTCAGCATATTTCTTAGAACTATGATCTCTATTGCTGCACCAAATTATATTTTAGAAGTTTCTTAGGCTGCAGAGAAAATAAATTTAGGTAAGAAATGTACTCACAAAAAACTTTACACTTTTCCATTGACAGAAATATATTTGCACCATTTTGTAAACACATTTTAGGCATTCTTAAATGGCAGTAAAATATTTTTGGGACAATAGCTCAGTTCAATTTACTTTTAGATATAGCATTAAACTTGTAAGTAACTGGGATGCGTTTCTATAGCATGATGTAATTGTCTGGAACTATTCCTTTAACAAGTAGTTTAGACCCTGGCAGGATGTAGTAATGAAATTTACTTAAGCATAATTGATTCATCTATTGAATATGTTTCTCCTGGGAGTATGTGTGTGTGTGTTTGCTTAATAATTCTATGTATTTTCTATATTGCTTTTCTAATAGTTTTGCATCATCACCAAAATCATTATAGTGCCTGAAATGCTCCTTGTAGTATACACTGCCATAGAGGGGACAAATGCTGTACATTAACTTTTGTGTGCAAAGAAAAACTCAAGAAAATTATTTGACAGAGTATTCATTTTAAGGAAAAAATGTTTGTAGAGGGTGTACGCTTAAAGTATATCTGATGATAATTTACAGTTCCAAGTTAATTAAGCATAAAAGCCATATTATCCTATCAGTGAATGTAGTCATAATTTTGTCAATTCTTCCCACAGAAAGATAGCATGTATTCTCAAATGCTAATGAGCCATCACGTAAATTTTTTACTTATTTTTTCCCGAAAGATATAATAATGCCATTTTAAAAAAGAAGAGTATCTTAACAGAATGAATAGGTTTAATCTTTATGTCAACATTATTTAGAAACGAAAAATGTATTTCTAAGTATAGAATTTGTTTAACTAGGCTAAGTCTGTCAATTAAGGAAACAAATTAACATATTGCATAAACTTTGCGAAGACTTTTTGGAGAAAAGTCAGTTGTTACCATGATGCCCTGTGATGTATACAAAAGAAGTTATCTAGAAAAATGAATCTAGCTGGAGAAAAATGATGGGGAGTGTGCTCCAGAAAAACAAATAAAAAACAGACAATTGAAAAACCTTATTCCCGCGCTGTTTGGGGAGCAAAAATAATGGCCTGGCGGCAGTGAAATGTGCCTGACGAAGAACAGTGCTATGAGAATATTTCCATAAACTACAATGCATTAAAGCAAAAGGCTAGATTAATCAGGTCAAGTGGAGAAATATCTTGTGTTTTAAATCATAGCCTCATTTTCCTTTCAATGCTCTGTTGTCTCCCACAGGGAACTTTCCCTGGTGCTTTTCACATGGGTTCTGAGGTCCTCTGCAGTGAGAGGTTCTGCTTGGGTATCTGTAAATTAGAGGTGTACGATGGGCCCAAATTCTCCTTCCCACGCTACCCCTGTCCAAAATTTAGAGAACATATCTGTGTGAATCCCATTGTTGTACCAATTTTCTTTGTCTCTCTCACACACACTAGTACTTCAAAGAATTAATCTGAGTAACATAGTGATAGTAAAGTGCTATGAAAATCTTCTGGAAATTCAGCACTTTTTTTTGGAAATATAGTGCTTTAAATTGAAATTAAAGAGACAAATATTGCAGACATTGTCTAAAATTGAACATTGATGGAATTAGAGTTCTTTTACATCGCATTTCAAATTTCCAAGTTTATCTTTCCATTCTATGATCAATGAGATTTCTAGTTAGTTTTCATTTTATATGCACAACAACCCTTTGTGGTTGTTTCTGTTGTGGTGTTTGTGTTTGGGAAGACTCCACTGAATGCTCTGGTGCCTATTCTTTGAAAGCACTCAGTATATCTTTCCTTGATTTACTGAGGTTTATTTTTACTTAGATTCCTACACTGTATACCCACAATAAACCTCAACAAGGAATGATACTCATTTTATGTATTTATCCTAATTTCAAAGTTTGTAAGATGTATTGGACATTGCTTTCATTTTAGATAGAGTAATAAGATGATAAAGCAAAAAATGTCAGAGCCTCTGAAGGCTAAATAAATATCATAAATGCATGTTAATGATTCTAATGTATGAACTAATGCATTTTGGATTTGTTGTGTTGGTGAGTTTTTACGTGCTAGTTTGATAACAATTTTGCTAAATCCCCAAAACTTCTTTTATTACCAGAAAATAATGAACAACAAGAAAGAAAGGAGAAAATTGGCATTTGACTATAATCTCCAGATTTTAGAAACATATTCAGGAAGAATAAAAAAAGTAATTTACTCTCAAGATCAGTTATTTGGATTTATAATTGAAGGAATCAAAATGATCTTTTACGATATCCACTAGAGACAAGGAAAGTGTTTATAATTTACCAAAATCATTCTGTGTAAAGTTTTGCATTCCCCCAAGGAACCTGATGGAAGAAGGCTCTTAGCTGAGAGTGCCTGAGTCACATGTCCCGGGGCCACCCCAGGGACGGCGAGAGAAACATCTGTGCCTTCTCACCCATCCGGAAGTGGTGTAGTTAACTGGCTTTCCAGTCACGTGCTGCAAATTGCAAGCGCGCTCCATCCAGCTCATTTTCTTGGATAGGCAGTGATAACCCACATGGTCTGTAATTTTTATTCAGCTTCCTGGGACCTCTTTGCTTTTCAAGGATGAGTCTCTTTCCCATGAAAATAAGCGAAATGAGTTATGAACACCAACAAAAAAAAGCCGTGTTGCTATAGAAATATTAGAGAGGTGACATGAAAGTGGGAAAACATTGTTCACCATCCAGTTATTTTCCCTCTTTGGTGTTTGACCGTCATTATGATTTACATTTGAATATTATTTAAAGATTGATTTATGTATATACGGCACTATTATCACCAGTTAACCAAATTCTCCAGCCA
The DNA here is from genome assembly GCF_012274545.1 of Fukomys damarensis. NCBI lineage: Eukaryota > Metazoa > Chordata > Mammalia > Rodentia > Bathyergidae > Fukomys > Fukomys damarensis. The sequence goes on along the minus strand of NW_022900938.1, from coordinate 6,146,603 downwards.
GGTTGCTGTTACCACAGGGGAACTTTACTCACCTACGTATGTTTATTTGATGTACAACAATTCTGAGGGCCTTTCTACTAAAATGCATGTCTATTCTCATCAATTCTTCAAGATCCTGCCTGGAGTGGGGGGGATAAGAACTTAATTGAGTCTGCTTAAATTGAAAAATAAACTAATACCTATAATCAGGCTATGAACTAATTGAAACTCCCAAATGACAGTACCACATTGCAGTGTAGTTCAAAGCTCTGTATTTCTACTTGATAAAGAATTCTTGGCTGCCAGATAAGGAGAGAGGAAAGATTTCAAATAAAAAATTACAAATCTAAATGGCAGGCATATGACCATAGATTTTTAAATGCATACTTTGCAATGTTATTTTTATTTTACTGGAATTTGTCTTTGTGTAAGCGTAAGGGGTGTAAAGACAAGATGCAGATATGACTTAATAGGCACAGCTTTCAAAGAGTTACACCCATGGATAAGGATCATGTTGTAGAATATTAGTGGGAACGACATAGGTATAGAAAAATGAGTGACATAACTACGGTATGTGATTCAGTTCCTGATGATGATAATGTTTTACTTTCTAAAGCTGTATAATTATGTTACTGGACATATCTCTAAAAATAAAACTCAAAGTGTAAAAATCAAATTTTCATGGTCTTTTACACTTTTAATGCATTATTCAGTGTCTCTTGATAATGCTACTTATTTTCTATGGGTGAATAGAATTTTGTAGTGCATTCTGACCACCTGGGCCTCCGGCTTACCTAAGCTACTTCATGACCTAATTTAAACAGAATGTAAGTCATAATAAGCTCTACTTATCCTGATTATATATTTCAACATTGTGGTCTGAAAGTGCTGCTACTTCCTTACAGGTTAGAAAAGTGATTGTCGTTAACGTATACCATGTCCTACATTCTCTTGAGACGGTCTTGGTGGCACCCAAATGCATTCAGAGAGCATTTCTCCATCGTCAATTTCTCATGTGTTCCTATTCTACTGTCTCTTCTTTTGCATTCAATCCTCATAAATTTCTCATCAGGGATAGCAGGAGTAATTGTGTAACTGGGGTTTTAGTAATTATGAAATACTAGTGATCTTTAAGAAAAAACTGACCCCTTCTATTTTCAATATTATCTGTATTACAAAAAAATCAAAATGATTCTTTATAAAGAAATGATTTTTCATAATTGTACTAAAGGTGTTCTTATTTCATCTTTCTTCGTTAACTGAAATAATTTAAGAATTCAGGTGAAAATTAAAGAACAGTTATTTGTTTCTGATGCAGGCCAGTAATTTGTTACTCATTTTCTACTTAGATTTACATTTCTTTTAGGTTTAAATATTTCTTGAATAACTTGTGCAGTTAGTAGATCACAATTAGACAGTAAATGAAAGACTTGATTTTGATTTTCTGGAAGTTTTCTATTTTTATATTTACATAAAATAACAGAAAATCTTTTTTTATCAAATCAAGAATGTTACAGATCACTGCCTAGACAAGAAATGGATAAGAAAGTTCAGGACAAAGCCGTTATGCAAATTAAAATAATAAAATAGCATTTATATGAACAAAATACATCTTATAATGGCAGGAATAATAATAGTTCACTGACAGGAGGAGTACACATTGATTACCACAGATTGAGAATAATTTTAAAACATGAACAAAAGCCTTGCAGATATCATGTAATTAAATTAGTGATAACTACGTCGGTCAGGACTGAGCTTCTCAAATTTGCCCTTTAATTTAATTAATCAGTATCTATTATCTTTAGAGGATTAAAGGGTGCTAAGCAGAATGAAGAAAAATTAGTGAGAAGAAAGATAAAACATATTATTTAAATCACAAAGCTGTGATGAGAGTAAAGGTCCTACAATTCTAGGCCAGACTTCTCTAACTTAGATGAAATAAGAGAACAAACACATGTAAAGGAAAACTACAGAAATATTAATTTTTAAAAATTTCAAATTAAGTAGCAGTCAACATGTAATATACTTCAAGATACTTATTGAAAGTGGTCAAGACTGAACATATTATTGCTTGAAATATTAATGCCTGAATTGCTCAGATCATGCATTTCATTCGCTGGAACATTTAAAATAAGAATTCTCAGTTTGCAATAGTAATTTAAGGCTGTATTCAGAACTCCAAATGAGGCATCGCTATTCATTCTGTGTTTCTTATAATGACTTTCTTAAATGTGCTTTTGACACATATCTTTATTTAAACACACAATCACAGAAGGTGATGGGAGCATGGATCCCTTTCATTGGCCACTTGAACACAGGACACTGATTCTAGTCATGGTGTCTCACCCCACACTGTAGTCATTGTGAAGGGTTATGTTCCCGATTCACACTAGCCAAAGAATAAAATAGAAGAGAGACAAATAGGAAGTAGGGAGGTGTTCTGTACTTCTCAGACCTACTTATTTCATTGATTCTAAAATATTTTAAAATATATCATAACTTTTTCATTTATACGATTAGATCATCTTAGATCATTGAAAAAAGTTTGTATTTTATGTGTTTCCTTTTTTGTAAGACTCTTTGTGGTTTAGGACTTGCACTCTGTTAACCACTTTAAAGATAATGCTACACAGTGATTTAGCTATTGTTATTCTCTTACTATTTTGTTTATGAAATTTTATTTTATTTTTTCATAAAATAAAAAGATGGAAGGAAGAGAGAGAGAGAGAAAAGGAGAAAGGAAGAGAGGGGAAGAAGGAGGAATAAAGGGTCTATGAAGGAAACGCTTTAGTTATTCGGGTGAAGAATCAAAATTCCACTCTCTTTGGAGTCATTAAAGCTCTAAGTAAAATAAAACATGACAAGGGAAAAAATAAGACTCAATTGTTTTCATCCTGCCAGAGAGAGATGTCTCACTTACAAGGACCTGCACACACTGAAAACGGAGGGAGGGAAAATTATCCTCCATGCTGAGAGAGGCAAAAAGCAAAGTAAAGATAACAAATGGTAAAAATATTTTATCAGACAAAGCAGACTTCAAAGCAAAATCAGGGAATGGAATTAATACGAAACAATGAAAAATAATGGAAATGAAGTCTTTGTAGATAGAAAGGGAAAGAGGAGTTGAAGGGAGGGCAGGGGAATAGGGAAAAATGAGAATCAAGATTAATTGTGTAAAGATACAAATTTCCAACAATGAATGTCATTATATTGTAAACATTAAATGTACCAATAAAATTAATTTTAAAAATAGAAAAATTAGTCAAAAGTGGCAAAGAAGCACATTATATACTGGGAAAGGGAACAATCCACCAAGCAGCTATATTAGTTTTAAATATGTGTACACCAAATATCAGTGTATCAAATTTTATAAAAGAAACATCACTCAATAAAATAATTGTGGATGACTTCAATATCCAATTCTCATAAATTGATCGGGTGAAATTAATAACAATGAAACATTCAAGTAAAACTATACTATAGATTGAATAGGCTTAACAGATTTCTACAGAATGTTTCATCCAACAACTGCAAACTTCACACTCTTTTAAGCAGTTCATGGAAATTTCTCCAGACTTGATAATATTTCAGGCAAGTCATAGCAAACAAAATAATTGAAATAATCGTTTGTGTTTTATCAGATAACAGTAGACTAAAACTAGAACTCACCGGCAAAAGAAATGCAAAACTGAACTCATGGAGATTGAATAATATTCTCGTGAGAATCCATGGGTATTCGAAGTAATCAGATAATTTTTTAAAAGGAATCCCTTTTGTCCTTCAGAGAGCCTTCTTTCAATTTTATGGACTGTTCCAGTGCACTCAGGTGGATCACCCCAGTCAGGTGATCTGCCTGTGAAAAGAACACTTGTATGAGAAGTGCTGACCCTTTTTAATACACTCTGCCTATATTTCCTACAACTACAGAATTTTATTAGGTGCTTCGTACATAATAGCACTGGTTATGTACTTTCAGCAGATTTTCGTAGCATAAATTAAATTTAACTTAATGCAAAATATACTTAACATTAATGGGAGTACTGTATTACCTCATTCTTTACTATCACAATCCAAAACAACTTTTCTCCCTCCTCTCTCTCTCTCTCTCTTATCACAAAGAGACTTTATAGTTATCATTATGATGGCAGTAATATCTCTAATGTAGATATCCAATATATAATGTCTTAGAATATTAAAAAATAAATGAGGTTAAAATTATCTTAGCATTGTACAAGCAGACTTAAGCTCCAAAGTCTAGGTCATATGAAGACATGATATCTGACACTATTGTGAACGGAACTGTGTTTAAGATATCATGAGTACTAGAATCTACAATGAATATTACTTATTATCACAATGCCAGCACAGGAAAGAAGCTTGAACTTTGATACATCTCAGGTGGGATTGAAACTAATTCCCTGGAGTCTCTGACCTTAAAATAATTAGAAGTGCATATGTTCCAAATCTATTACAGAAATTAAAATGAATTTGATAAGCACAGAGAATATTCAGCAAAATAATGGAAGCATCCCACATTCTGCCTTAGGATATTTCTCTTTCAGTTTAATCTCTTTTGGGCAGTAATGGAAACACACTTGTCCTTGTCCCAGCTAGGGGGCACACACTGAGACCTTTGCATGGGTACCTAGCTCCACAGGACTTTCCTAAGCAGGTCTGTTTATGAAATTAACACCCACTTACATGACACCAACAAGCAATGAATAACTTAAGCGTGAATTATTTAGATTAGAATTATCATTCTTTTGTATTTTTGTTTTAATGATGAGTAACATTGTAATTTTTAATTCCAAGTCAGCAATTCACCTTTAAATACCTTCCATTATGTATATTTTATTTGACAAAATCTATGGACAATCATTCTTAGTTTTGAAGATGCTCTATATTAATATTCTGTCTTATTTTGTGATCTCAGTTTTCTTCTTTACTAATGCTCATAAAAAGTGTGATTTGTACCACTAGAAAGAAAGAAGTGCCTTAGAGAACAAGTTCAACTGACGGAGGATCAGAATCAGAACAAAAATACCTTAAATGAAAACCAGTGGTTCTCAGGTAATGTACGCAGTCCTTGACCAGAAAAAGCCTTGGTGAGTCCATTTTAAGTGTCACGTTTAACGGTGAATGATTTATATAATTTGAATTTTCTATATATGAAAATATAACATTGACCTATTTTTTAAAGTCAAATTACAAATATATTTTATACTGACCTGGATAAATGAAGAAATTGTAGAAATATTTCAAAATAACGATTTCTTCTTATAGAACCCCTTCCTTATCTAAAAATTTGAACTACTCAAGGAAAAAGTAGAAGTCAACATAATTCCTCGGGACACTGTGTTTTTGGTAGAACTTTACTTTCTCATTGTATTTTTCTCACTCAAAGCAATGAGAATAAAAATGCAATATATTTCTGGCGTTCAGTGATTTAGAAACAAAGATGAGTTTTTCCTGTATCTTTGGGAACCAATCTGTGCCTAGCATGGCGTTGTCCTTCACTTGGAAAGCGCACGCCAGGGGCAGCCAGCATCCACCATTCCCTTGTCACTGAAGCTGTGAGCACAGCCCTCATCACACACTGAGAAGCTGGAGGCATCTTCATTCTCTTGGTCTTCATGGTTGTTCACCTTCTACCAATTTCTATAATCCACTGGATGAGACGTTTGCAAAATCCCAACAGTGTCTATATAAGCAGATGACCAAAGGTAAACAAGACACAACTATAGTATCAAATACCAACCTAGATATCTTGTATTGCATAGAAATAGAAATAAATTTCACTGCATACTTCTGAAAACTATCTTGACACCACATAGTCTTTGGTTGAAACTATCATACCAAATAAAAAATAGATCATTAGAGGCATGCTTCTTAGCTATACAATTCATAGTTCTTCAGAGAAAAGAAAACCAATAAAATATTTGTGGATAGTTAAGAGGAAATTTTGGAAGGGGATTGGCTTCCATGATAATGGAGACCCAAAAGTCCTACAGGACAAGATCTGAGAATGTGGAGCTCAGACAGCTGTTGTGGGGAGGATGCAGCTCTGAGAAACCACTTTAGGCTCCTCAGTCCAAAGGTTCAAGAACCAGGAGCTCTGATTCACAAAAACAGAGGCACACCTTCCACCTCAAGGATGGACAGGGACTTCATCTTTCCCTCTCCTTCTCTTCCGTTCGAGCCCTGAGCCTATGAGATGGTGTGACCCCACACTGGGGAGGTGGGTCTTTCCCTAATCAGATTCAAATGCTAATCTCTTCAGGAAACAGCTTGCTGGGAATGCAGGAGTAATGTTTTCCTGGTAGTCTGGCTGCTCCTTAGGGAGGTCAAGCTGGGATATGAAATTAACCAGCACACCAATAATGTACATGAGTTGGTGAATTAAGAAATTGAGTCTGTCTTATTTCTGGATTTTCCAGTGAGATAATAAATACTTTTACTAGTAAAACCAGTTTGATTTAAGTTTCTTTTAAATGTGATTGAAAGCATATTTACTAGCTTGGTACTATAATTACACCATTGTATATTTTGATATTTTTAATTGAAACTTTTTACTGCATTTACTATCTAAAATTTTGTTATGTCTTTAGGTTCCATTGAATTATCTCCTTTGATCTGGATTCCTCAAGCAGAAGCCTATGTTTTAAACCATGAAGTAGAGCCTTATGCTGAAATACCACTGTCATGAATATGAAATCTCAGATGTAGGCCCTGCCTCTGTCTCCTTGTTTGGGAGATCCCAGAGGCCAAGGATCACTTCTTCTTAATCATTACCCCACCAGCTTTCCAAAGAACACTTGAGCCAAGACCCTCCCTCAATAATTAGCCAAGTGCACAGAATGCGGTGCTACAATTGCATCTGGCACCTCCATCCAGACTTCATATGTGGCATAGACCTGTAAGTATGGACAAAACATAACCTCTTAGCACTGTGTGTGAAGTACAGTTGTGCAAATGAGCCTACCTACAACTGGGAGAGTTGTATACAGGAGACTTTCTAGAATTTACCGAAGACCTCATGAAAAAATTGGCAGCATTTTTTCTACTCTTGGAGTATTGCTGGTCCTTTTAATTTATCAATATCTGATTAACCTCTATTGTCATCTGTGCTCCCTGAGGTCAGCCGAGATGAGTGGGTGAAAGGTACAATGAATCCTTTATGGATTTGTCCGGGGTCTTCTTGACAATTCGATTCAATTTAATATATTTTTCTAATGTTCCCAAAGTGCTGCACTAAATCATGGAAAATTCCAGGGAATAAAGCATCACAACTTTCTCTCTGATTATAATGAACATTTAGTAAGTAAATTACTAAATTAAAATAAATAATAACACATGTGTTAGGCATGTATCAAAGAGTCTGTAACATATGTTGGACAAACAGTAGCTTCCAGCTAATACAGCTGTGATGAGCTTTCAGAAAAATTTATATGGCAGAAACAGTAGAGGAAGCACAAAAAGTGGGTATGAGAGAGGTATGGCCGTAATCCTTGCTGTCTTCTCAGAGCATTAAATTACTTTGCCCAAAATATTTATAATGGCAATGAGTCAGATCAAATAGCAAGTGAAGCATTTTTGTAAAGTGCTTACGACCACAGTCTAGGGAAGACTTAGCAGGAGCAATAGCAACAGGAAGGCAGAGAACAAGAAATCTTAACAGTGTAACAGTATGGTTGATTTTTTCCAGAAATTATAAATATGTTTTTGACTTTCCAGACAAAATGATGGCTGCTTATTTCTCACTGCTTCTGGAGGAACAATCAAAAGGGATATCTGAGCAGCTGTCCTCTCCGCATTGGATCCACATGTTGCGTGGTCGCTGGCAATCATCCGGATAACATCATGTCAGGAAGAAATAAATTATATGTCAGAAATGAGTCTCAGATTGGGCTGTAGCTATCATCACATGACCTCTCCCAGCACTATGTAGGACTTGTTTTCCCAGGGGAATAATTTGAGAGCAACCCAGCACAGGACCAATTTATTGAAAAAAGAGTGATTGCTTCATGATCCACGACGCCCTGCTCCACCGGGGACCGGCCAGCTCTCAACACACAGCTGCTTCAGCATCTGCCCAGCCATCCTCAGGATTTCCTGTCACATGGGCTCCCCGAGTGTCTTCAGAAAAGAACTCAAGAGAAGCCAAAAGTCTCTCCAACATTCCTGATTTAGATAAGCTGAAGGCCTATTGTTCCATGCCAGAACTCTCTTGGCCTTTCATGGCTCAGAACTGTACAATAAGAACTGATTAATTACTTGGACAAACGATGTTGGTGTGAACAATTCATGGAGTAGATATTCTGTTGGGACTTACTGATAGTTTAATATGTTTGATCTTTAATAATACTTTACAGTAAATAGATTTTTTTGTCTTAGTCCCTTCGACTTCTCTTCCTGAAGACTGAAGTGACAAAAATCATTTCATCTATTTTGCCTCCAAGTCTCGAGCCTCTCACAGCTTTTTCCTGAACAGCATGGTCTGCTTCTCTTTTTTGCCTCCCCCGGCTCTCTGGCTTGATATTTTGTAATGTCAGTTCCTTGTGGTTTCTCTCCAGCATCCCAGCCCTTATGAGTCAACAATTGCCTTCCAATTTTAATTAACTCAACTACTTGTTAAAATAAAACTTACTGATTAAATGAAAGGCACATATCATTCTTAAACCTCAGAAGAAGATTAGTTTGCATGAGTTCCATTCTGATAATGTTGGGAAGAGAAACAAGGAATTATAAAAGAGTGACGATTTTTAGAATCACACAGACTCAAACCTCTGATTTGGGGACATGTTGTGGTGGGCTGACGGAGCTGACAGTCTTGAAGAACAAAGAACAAAGAAAACAGTATTCTGAAGTGAAAACTCCATCTCTCTAGGTTCCTTAAACATTTTTTTTCCATGATTGTTTCCTGAGGAGAAGTTTTAGCTTTTCAATTTAATCAGCACCTTAAGACATTTTGAGAGCATAGATGTTTACCTCCTGTATGTGTATTGATTATTGTCACCATTGAAAGCCAAGTTTTGTCTTCAGGATGGTGATATCTCCTATTCTCAAACTTCCTGCTCTGATGAGCCTTGGCGAATGACGTGCCAAAGTCTTCTACTGAAGCAAGGTTAAGAACTGTGTTGGAGCATTTGTACCTGGGCTGCAGGATGTTGAACAAATACTCAGGCCCTGCAAGGACTCTCAGGTCGTGGCACAAACTTTGTAACGCATGAGAAAATAATTCCAAAGAGAAATGAAATTAACTCCAGTGTAAATCCTTTTGGACTCCGAGATACAGCAGTAATTTTATATCAGAACATTTCAGTGGTGCTTTATGTTTTAATAAAGAGAATGTATAAGGCATTTCCGGGAATGTTCACCAAATCATTTATTTTAACAAACAATAAACTATCATCTATGAAACTTAAGTTACTAATCTATGAATAGGAAAGTAGTATTCAAGTTTCTTTTGGACCTCGTTTCAGAGGTACAGATCTGGATGGCATAATTTCAGATTTCTAAGTGAGGGCTGAGAAATATTGACTTCTGGGATGGAAAGCAACCTTGGCCATAATTTACTGCTGTTCATTCTGTTGTCTTTTATCACTGTGTGGGAAGGACCTTAGTGTGGAAATGCTTACACAACCAGAGTCTACACCTGGAGAGCTATTCTGATGTCTACAGACTTGCTGGAGGAGAAACCGGACAGGTGATTACTCCTCCCTTAAAGAAAAAAACAAACAAACAAAAAACAGTACTGAGTTCCAAGATCATCGTACAGGAAAGTGCAGCAGGAAAACTTTTCGCACAGCACAGAATGCTTTGCAGTTAAAAAGAACTTTACAGTCTTTAGTTTAATGATGTCTATGTATCCATGTTAGCAAAAGCATTGAATGAGTAGAAAAGAACTGCTTCTTATTAAGTAAAAATGAAAATGTTAGTTCAGAAGCTGTTCAAGTATAAGCATTAGAACATTACAATGTTTCAAGGTATGAGTGAAAGGTGTATTCTTTCCTCCAGAAGAAAGAGACAACTAGCATGCCCATAATTATTAATCAGAAAAAAAAGAAAACTAGATCAGATAGAATAATTCTATATGTTTCTTATGGGCATGTATACTAAAAGGTATATTAGTTAATCTCTATGAAAGTGTCTTAGTGATAAGAATCAAATGAAACAACTTTGTAATTCTATGTACAATCATTAATATTTCCCATGTTAAAAAATAAATACCTGATTTGTTTGAAACCAATCAAATTTGTCTTCCTATATTATTAAATGAAATCATAAATGGAGTAAAACATTCAAACTACAAGTGAGTTAATATAGAAATGTAAATGTATATACGAAGGAAGCAGGAATCGATGCAATTAAATGATATAATTTCAGCTTCAAGAATTTTAAATGTAAAGGTAGGGAAAAGGAAATAAGGGAAAAGAAAAAATATATGAAAAAAAGAACAAATGGCAATAAATAATTTGTAAATAGGGAGGGTAGGAGGGGTGAAGGGAGGGCAGGGGAATGGGGAAAAAATGAAAACCAAGACCTGTCATGTAAAGATAAAAGATCCCGATGATGAATATAATTGTACTGTATACTTAAAATGTACCAGTAAATTCAATGAGAAAAAATTAAAAAATAATTTTATTGTACAAAAATGAGTACAAAAATAAAAGAATTATATAATAAAGAATATTTTATTTTAAAAGCTATAACTCCCACAATTTTATAACTTAAAATATAATGTATAACAGAGTATAACATTTGCAATTTATTATCAAGATACGATTTAATTCATGCTGTCCAAAGGTAATAAAGTGTTTAAAATTAAATATGTACTGTATTAAACTTTGCAATATATACATTTGCATTTATATAGCTATGTATACTTATATACAAGTGCATATATATATATATTTATACACATAATATCAAGAAGCTAGGAAGTGTGGCATAAACTTATATTCTTATTCATTGAAAACTTGAATGTATCTTTTGCTGTGTAGAAATGACAATCTCTTTTCTGTTAGAATGCCTACTTTTGCTTGAGTGACATTCCAGTTCCTCCTGACTTCCTAGCTCTTGTTGCACCCTAGCTCTCTAATCCTAGTTTAGTTCTTCTTATCAAAAAAATTGAGATGGTATCTGTGATGATTTTTTTTTTTTTTTTGAGACAGGGTCTCACTACATAGTTGAGATTGACCTGGAACTCACTATGGAACTCAGACTGGTCTTGAACCCACAACGATCCTCCTGCCTCAGCCTCCTGAGTCCTGGGATTACCAGCTTGTGGCCACCGCACCCAGCCTATTTGTGATGATGTTGTAGCCAAGTTAATGAATGTGTCTGGAAGAGGAGCCCTGCGGCTTTGCCTGGAGATTGGTCTGCAAGTCACAGAGAAGTGAAAGACCAAGGAAAACGGAAATCCCTGCTTTGCTGCAGTGAGTATAAGGTCACCAGCTTCTTGCAAAGAATCCTGACTCAGAAGTAACAGATGTATATTATTTGCACACCTGACTGCGTTAGATTATTTTAGATGCAGGCATGTTGCTTAAATTTAGCCATCAAATGCAGAATTAAGACTCTGAGTAAAATAAAATTAACACTTTCAAATGTTATTTGAACAGCAACTTGCTAGTAGGTTTAGGACTGAAGTTTAAAATATTGAAAATGTACAAAATAATATAATAGAAATTATTGAATGCAAGATAAAATAGGTGAATTTTGGGCTAACAAAATATTTTACAAATTAAATCCATTCATTTAGAAGGAATCATATTCATGTTTGCGTTGTCTCTAACAGAACAAATTAGCTCTTCAATAAGAAATTCATTAAAATTATCTGATCTCTAACTGTAATATTCCATTTTTCTTATTTTTGTCATTTAAATCACAGCCTATTGTTTATCTCAATTATACAGAAAATGTGTGCGGTGACTTTTAGACCATCTGTTATTGCTGTCTGATTTGTTTCTTTTTTGAAATTATAATAACTGCCTTGAATCCTGAAATGGAGTATTCTTCTGGCCTTCTGCTTAAGATCATTTCTACATCTGCCCCCACGAAAATTGGAGAGAACATGGCCTAGAACAAGCTCTCTTATCAACAACAGCTCATTTATTTCTTACTGTTGTGACTAGAAGTGTGTCTAAAATCTTGGTGACATAAAATGCTCTGAAGACAGTCCTTTGTTTAATGTGCAATATTAATAACACTCCTCTTTACATATGCCTGGCCGAGAAAAACTGACTCTCTTCCTTTTTCTTTTCACAACTTGAAGTCATTGATACTCATGCTGTTTTGCTTAACCCGAAGTCCTCCTGTGACTAAATGCTCTCGGAAATATACACTAACACTCGATATTCTTTATAGAGGAAGTGCATTTTTGGAAACAACTTCCATCTCAGGGAAACTTTTTAAGGATTCCTGGTATTTATCTCTTTTGGCTCAGCAAAAATGGCAGGCTTTAAATGCTAAGTATTTGGAAGTGAATGCTTCTTTTTCCTGAATAAAACCTGTGTAAACAAACTAACAAAAGTAAGATGACTTCAAAAATATACCTCATCGATTTGTGATGACAAAGGCACACATTTTACAAACAGCTCAATCTGATATAGTGCTAAATCCCTGGCTTTGGAAGTTGATAATATGGGGCAAAGTGGTTTAATTTTGTCAGGCTTCCAAACCGAAGCCACCTTAGACTGCGCTTGCAAAGATCTAAAATAGATTGTTGTTTAGTTGCGGAAGAGTTGGGTAGCAGAACTTGTACAGCAAGTTGACTCATCTTGATTCTTAGATTTTCACCCTGTGTGAGAAGGAGAACCATGGTTCGGTACTGCTTGATAATTCCACCAGGAAGGCAACGCCCGCTGCCAGTGTCTGCTGCAAAGCAGTCATGTCAACAGCTGATATCCCTCTTATGTTTACTGCTCATCAGATCTCGCCTTCAAACCCTCAGACGCATTCAGTGGACCTTTAATCACTGAACCTTTTCCTTCGTTCAGAAAATTCACATTTTCAATTAGTTTTGTCATCACTTGCCTGGATGGCAGATGTGCACATAAATGAGAGTAGCCCATTGTGACTTTAGAATGAGGTTCTTCCTGTCAGTGTAAAACAATCTGTGCACAACTCAACATGGCCAGTGTGAAATGGTTTAGTGAAATAGGGTATATCTGAAAGGAAAATAATGCTGGCCTATTTTGCTGTGAGCTGAGATGAGGGTCTGGAAACAAGTTAAAATTTTTAGCTACAATTATATTGACTGTTTCAACAAAATTCAATGCCTGTTTGTTCTTGGAGTTGGTGGATATTAATTGATATTTTGAAAAATGAATCTGTACATTAGAATTTAAATTGCCATGGCATGTTTTTCATGATTATCACAAACGTTCTCTGTAATTTTTTGCCAAGTTTATTAGGTGTAAAATTTATATAACTTCAGGACTAGATGTCTGCCGCTCCAATATCAACAAATACAATGCTAATGTAGAACATGGTAGAGAGCATTTTCTTCAACCAAAATGTTCTTATAATTATAATGAACTGTGCCTTTGGTGCATCTGGGATAAGCACTGATTTGGTTTCTGTTGCTGTGGATTAATTTTTGTCTCTTGTAGAATTACACATGCACAGTACTATCTGTATAATATGTGCAGTTTATTACCTTCCTGGGTGCTTTTTTCTCAATATATAGTTTTTGAGAGTTTCTCGTGATATCTGGTCAAGCTGTGTTTGGTTTTCACTGGTGATTTTGTATATATCTGAGGAGGGTATTTTGTTCAAATATATAATCTTACTTTGAAAATGGATCAAGGTTATTGGATTTGATTTTGAAAAGAAAACTAAACTTTGTCCAGATGTGCACTAAGATGTCCGGAGTGAAGATTCTCATACAGTAATTTCTAATAGTTGTGTAATAGTGAGTTTACAGAATATGTAATTTAGCTTAATAAAATTGGATACAAAACAGAATATAAGTTTCAGGTTGGTAAAAATATGAAACTAAAATAAAAGACTGATCCTCCAATTGAGCAAAACTATGAAACTCATTTAAATTTTAGCAGGTGATTTAAAAATTTATGACAGTCAGATAAATAAGGGGATATAATTTGAATTTAAGAAGTCATTGTAAAAATTTAAGTGTTAGAAGGTAAGTATGAACTTTAAAGGCTTTTATTTTAGAAATGCACCCTGAAATATTTAGAAATTACAGAGTACAATGCTGACCATTTGCTCTAATATAAGTAGACAGAATACGGAGTGAGGGAGTGTGAAGTGGAAATATTCCTGCTTTTAAAGTTAAATCATTGATTTGTGGCTTTTTGCTTTTATATTCTTCCTAGCTTTGGATCTTTGACATTTTCAATAAAACAGGTGTAAAATTGGATCCAAGAGCTAATCTTTGAGCTGTAGCCAGTTCCCATGGGTTCGGGGTTGACTTGTTTGAGGAACTAAATAATAAAGTGGAAATTATTCCGTATTGTGTCAGACAGATAGGGCTGTTATCAAACAATTAACAAATCACAATCAGAATAAAATAAAAGCTCATTCTTGCTCTAATTAACTTTCCTGGCTGACTTGCACAACACTAACGTTTTCCACCATAGACTGAAGATTTATTAATAGTTTGTATGAACAAAAGTAAAAACTGTATATAAACATAAGTATATACATAATCTGGCTTTGAAAATAAAAGCCTAAAATTTTATATGTTTTTGTAATAATATACATTGGATCTAAGCACTTTAAGTTACCTAAATTTAAAATATTCAGAAGTATCAGATTTATTTCCTGCTGTTTATATTCATTCATGTTTTTCATTTGGAAGTGACAGTGTTTAGGTTCCCTGATTCCTCCCACCTGGGCCAGAAAGAGTAAGCATGCTCCACCCAGTAAGCGAAAGTGCAGTAGAACTGATATTGAAGTGGAAAACCTTGATAATGCAAATGCATTCAGTGGAACCCATTCCACCTTTCATTGGCTTACACCTGACATCCAACGTGGCAATCTCCACGAAACTCCACAGGAATCTCTTAGGACTGGATGAGAATGAGCCCAGACGAGAGGGAAGAATATTAGATTTTCCTTCTTGGCACACTCTTGATATTTTAATTTATGACATTAATTTTAATCAAAACCTTTAGACATAGTTATGGCTATGAAGCAATCAGGCACTGGAAAAATTAGAATTTTTATTGTATTTTTCCCAAATATTAATGTGACTTCAGATTATTATCTCAAACTCTTTCAAGTTCATTACTCAACATATTTATTACGTATATAGTAACACACACCAATACAAGTTTTTGAGAAATTATACATGAAAATCTATCAAAATGAAAGCATGTAAAATTATGATTATCATTAGTATTGTTATTTATACTTATACTCTAAAGAAGTTTACAATGTACTCTAAAGTTATGAGTAGTTAGCATAGTACTA
This sequence comes from Fukomys damarensis, assembly GCF_012274545.1. Taxonomy (NCBI): domain Eukaryota; kingdom Metazoa; phylum Chordata; class Mammalia; order Rodentia; family Bathyergidae; genus Fukomys; species Fukomys damarensis. The sequence goes on along the minus strand of NW_022900938.1, from coordinate 6,131,180 downwards.
TAGATGTACTTTATAGATAACCATTCTATTAACCACCATTATAATGATTTTGTGCTGCCTTAGGGCGTATTCATATATGTGCACACACATGAAATTCTCCTGGGTCTATTGCATTTGTAGCAGCAAAAATTACAAAGAATTATGCAATAATGGATTTTAAAAAAATATTTGAATCTATTTTAGTATTCTCACTTTGAAGGTCTCCTCTACCTCCCTGAGTGGAAATCTCCTGGAGAGATGACAAGACAGGAAAGCATATCCTTTCCACTGCACTTAAAATATAATTCTCCAAGAGCTGTAAAAATGTGAGAAAAAGAAACCTTTAGAAGACTGGAAGTTTTCAACATCTCCCAGTGATAAAAGATCTGCTTTTATTAATCAGCAAGACAAATACATGTATTGACACTTAAAATGAAATATTTATAATATGCCTTTCTTTGAATTCTCAGAGTAATTTCCCATTTGAATCTCCAGAGGAAGAAAGTGTTAAAAGTGTTCTGATTCTTTTAAATGCAGCATTAAATTTGAATCTTTCAATAGCTACAATGTTTTTATCATTCAAACTTCCAGCCATCTTTTGTAAATATGGTTTATTTAATGACTTATTTGTGATTCTTGTTTGCCATTAGTAGGGTCAGAATGGAACAAGTAATCATCTTTCCATTGCTGTTGAAGAACAAATTAAAAATAAAATAAATGCAGGAGAAAGAAATGTAGGAAAATATGTTCTGAGATGGGATTAGGTGGAGTGGAGTTAATATTTTTGTTTAATTAAAAATTGTTATGAAATAAATGAAAATATCCTCATTAAAAAATCCCCAAATAAAATACTATGCTTCATGAGTAAACTTTCTTGTCAAATGGAACAGAAGGATTCAGGTTCCACGGAGATTTAAGACTGATCAGTCATTATAGCTTGCTCTTTAGTCTCCTACTTAGGGGTTACAAACTGAATACAACGACATCATGGATAGATGGCTGAAGGACAGCTGTTCACAATATGTGGTTTTTATTTGTTTGAAATGGTTTTGATGTGAAAATAAGTGAGACAGAGAAGCTCTTAACAGATACTGGAGACAAGACAATCGAATATGCATGTGTGTGCTGGTTGGTGGGTAAGAAAGAAATCAATGGCAGAGAACTCACTGAAGAAAACTTTCATGTGTCTAAGTGACAGTGCAGCTGAACAGAGTGGAGAACAGGGTCAAAGCTATCCAGAGAGCCCAAATCTTAAAAAAAGCACTGGGAACCTGAGCTGAGGAATCAGTGGTGATCATGTACATGTGAAAGTTTTATAACATAGTTTGTGGTTACAGGTCCCATTTGTGAAATAAGAGATTAAAGGACATCTTGGCATTTTTAGTTTCAACAGAGAGTGAGTGGACAAATGGCCCATGGAAAAGTTCGTATAAAGATAAAAGGGTAAGGTTCCATCTAATTATCTACTTCAGCTATTTCACAGACACATTAAACCGGAAACATTCATGCACTAGAACTTTTCATTTAAGTTGGGAGTTTTGAAATGGAAAATTGTCACAAGATAGATATGTATATAACTGAATTTAAAAGAACAAATTAATATCATGCCTTGCACTTGAATGCTTTATTAAAACATGTAAAAAGAAAATATGCAAGAAAGATATAATTATCTTGCTTTTTGCAGGATCCTGTTGAGAGCCAGATGATAAATACTCATACATAGTCATTTCCCTATCAGTACAAAATATCATCTATTACAAACATTAACAATTCATTCATTAGTCATAACAGCAGTGTTCTCATTTACAATGATCAATTACTAATGATTTCAAAATTCAGAAGCTCTGGGCTTCCTCTAATTATTAAGAAAATGATTGCTTCCTGAGAAACACCATGAACAATTATAAACTTAGCACCTCATCCCAAAGGAATAGTGTTTGTAAAGTGACTTGCTATTGAAATACTAAGAACGAGATAACAGGAAAGATTAACTGCTATTGCTATACAGGTACACCTATTTTGGATAAACATTTACTGACAAATAATTTAAAGATTCTTCAATTTATGAACTCGCTATCAACTATTGCTATACAGGTACACCTAACTATTTTGGATAAACATTTACTGACAAATAATTTAAAGATTCTTCAATTTATGAACTCGCTATCAAATTTGGTGCATGAAAAACTCAGAGCAAAAATATAACTTTAGTTAAACGGGCATTGTTGTAATATTTTCAATAACAGAATTTGCCATTTTTCACACTGGACTTTTTATTGAATATACTACACTTGGAATAATGTTTCTTTCTTCTGTTAAACATACGAGAAATAGCACTTTAAGATGAATTAAAATAGAATCTAGTTTTTCACCTCTGGCACACCCGGAGTCCCACAGGTAGCTGTAGGCAAAGCTTTGTTTACGTGAAATCCGTATGACTGAACCTGTTTCCGTTTAGTAACCTTGTATCAGGGGACTGCACACAGCAGTCCAAGGAGGGACTACAATAGCAGGCGCAGCCCAAGCCTCCCTCGCTGTCAGCCCACCAATACCTGGAACTCCAAGGACACATTTGGACAGGTGCAGTTTTAATTCCGAAGCCTTTAAAGTCACATCAGTTCGCAGCCCAGGCTCACCTCTTCAATGTTATGCCGCACTCGCAACCCGTTCTCAATTCTTGACCGATTCACGTGCAAACTTGGTTTCGGTTGCCATGTTTTGAGATGAGTCTCAGGTCTTCCAATTTCATTTTCTCTAAAATTTTGGTGAAACTTGGCATGAAATAACTGCACAGCCTGAGCCTCAACTTTTTGGTTCTTTTTATTCATATTATCCTACCAAAGTCATTCTAACTTTCTGATTCTTCTCCCTTTCAAGATTAGCAGGCGTTTCGATCCTGGATTCAATGATGACCATGCTAAGTTCCAGTCTGTTCGCCAGCACAGCATCCTTTTGAAGCTCCCAAAGCTTGAAACTTTGTGTACATGCCTGCTAACCAGAGCAAGTTGAAATCGCCTACGTATTTGGAAGGTAGTGGACACATAATATTATTTCTCTGCTTATTTTATATATAATGTTAAATATTTCTAAAAAATATACAAATGGCTATGTATATGAAAATATATTCAATACTTTTAGTCATTAAGAGAAATTCCAATCGAAATACAATGAGATTCTATCTTACCCGAGTCAGAATGACAACAACAGACAACACGGAATGTAACTGTACTGTATCCCTAAAATGTACCAATAAACTCAATTAAAGCTGAAAAAAGAAAAAGAAAACAGCAACAGAACGATGAGTGCTGGTGAAGGGTACCCTTGTGCACTACTTGTGGGGACAGCCACCGTGGAAATCAGTGTGGAGTTTCCTCAGTAAACGAAAAGTGCAGCTGCAGTTTAAGCCAGTTATACCACACTTCCGTGTATTGCTGAAGGGACTAAAGGAAGCACGCTGTAGAGATATTTGCATGCCGGCGTACTACAGTTTAGTTCACAAGAGCGAAGCTCAGGGATCGGTCTCTGTGCCGGGCGATGGGTGGTTGGACTTAGAAAACGAGGTACAAATACCCAGTGGAGCTTTGTTCAGAGAAGAGCTGCACACCACCGTGTGAAGCGAAATAAGCCAGACTTGGCAAAATATGGCACATTTCCTCTCAGAGGTGGAATGTTAAAACTTTTTTTTTTTTGGAGATAACTGGAAAATACAGAGGAGACCATTGGAGAGTAAAGGAAGGGTTCAGCGGGAGAGGAAGATAAAGGTAAGAGAACTACACAATATATACTCAAAACATTTGATACACATGCACAAGGATGCCGAACGGCAAGCTACTGTGCTCTACAACACAGGTGTGATAAAAGTGTGAGAAATATAGAAACACATCCGAAGTTATTTAATTGACAATTGTATATTTAATACGACACTAATTATTCTGAGACAAAAAATTAAATGAAGCGGAAATATACTTTATCACCAGTTTTTTACTTAATAAAATATATGTATATATATGCCCATTTTCATTCATCTCTCCCATTTTAAAACATTAAATAATATATTTGAAGTAACACATTAAGTGTCTAAGAAGTTGTTTTTTACTTTGAACAACCATTCTCTGTCGTTGAGATTGAAAATACAATAATTTCATTTTCTACCATGATTTCTTTTAATGTTACATGTAGAGAAGTTCTAGTCTGGTGATTATTTTCTTGATTAATGGAGTTAGAATGATGTTTGGTGTTTTCCATTTGTAAAATGAGGAAAACAAAACCTTGATAAATTAAAACAATATTTGAAGCTCATGAGTCAAAAAACTATCATTTATACAAAACATAGTCTGAGATAAAAATTTTTGATATAGGAAACTTTTTCATAAAAATTCTTACAAGAAAAGTTTAATGATATAAAGCTTTCGGCAGGTGTTCTAATGTCACTACATATGAGTTTATAAATCATAAAGCAATGTTATATCATGTTCCTTTCACCCTTGGATTAAGTAATCTGGGAATATCTGATAAATTATCATTTATTGTTTATCATGCCTCTGTTCCCTATTTTTACCCATGGATTAATTACTTTGGAAATATCTGAGAAATCATAATGTATCATTCATTGTTCTGGATGCATAACATTTCAATATAACAATATCCTTATTATTTATTTATAGGAATGTTAATGCTAGTAAGAATGTACAGGTAGCTTAAATTCTTCTTGAAGAATTAAAATTTTTGAACAATTATAACAAAGATCAGTAAGAACAGCCTAGTCATGAAGAGCTCTAACATGGTGAGTACTCAAAGATAGGCGTAGATTTCTGAGTATATTTGTAAACCAGCTCTTAGCTGGGATTATGTCTTCTCCTGTTCCCCAATATCCTGATACTTAACACACTTGAATGTATTAACCATTTTCTGAATTCCACTCTAAAAAGTAAGTTCCTTGGAGAGAAACTTCTTTTTTGTTCTACTTTCTGTAGCTGCTAAGCTAATTCTAGCCTTGAGAAATGTTGAATGAATGATTGAGTTGACCCTCTGATTTCCTATACACACTCACATGTGACTCTGCGGTGCGCTCCTGATCTCCCACTGTGACTCTATCCTCAGCTCCGCAGTGGGCAGATGGCCCTTGGCTCTCTCCCACCTGTCCTACAGGAAGCCATTGTAAGGCTGCCTTATAAACCTTATATATAATTAAATTTGTTCCTCTTGTGAACCCTAACCGATTCCTTCTGTATAAATAATTATTTTGTGGGCTGAAGATGTAGGTTAATGGTAGAGCACTCAGTGAGAACTGCAAGCCCCAGGGTTCGATCTTCAGTAATGAAAAAAAAAATGAAGTTGCAAATACAGATTTTCCTTCCTTTAATTTTCTTCCACACCTTTCTTTCCTTCCTTCCTCCCTTCCTCCCTGCCCTCCCTCCCTCCATCCCTCCTTCTTTTCTTTCTGCCTTTTTTCTCAATCAAGATATCATTCGACAAATGTTGCTAACACAGAATTCGAGAACTCTGTTTACAATCCATGCCCTGTGCACACTCTTGTGCCTAACTACACTCTCAGTAGTGACCATATTAATTGTCAGAGAGTAGAATCTGGCTCTACGGAATAATTTTAGTACACAAATATCTTGGTCACATTCCCCATAATAGAAAATGGATTAATGAGAACAATTGACATTTTCCAGGAAGATTATAAAAGCACACATGTAGGTCCAAAATGAAAGCTAAAATATTATTTAACAGGGGAAAATAGAGAAAGAACCCAAAAGGAAAGCAACTTTGCAAGTTTTTGACAATTCATGCTCTTTTTATTGCGGTAAAAATTATGTTTTTCAATATTTTGTTTTCTTTTTGAGACAAATTATTTGATACTTATATTAACTTGATTAAGACTTTCTTCAGTTTTCAAATGTAATTCTGAATCTAAGACACAGATTAAAATTGCTCAACAGAAAGATTATAAACTTAGAGGCCTGGTGACAAACATCTGAAAAGCTTTTGAACTTACTATCATGTGGATCTGAAAGCGGCACAGTTTGTAATAGCTAAAACTTGGAAACAGCCCATTTGTCCATCAGTTGGAGACTGGATAAAGAAGATGTGGTTTTTCTATAAAATAGAATACTACTCAGCCAAATAGAATGAGAAATTAGATTCATTCATAGTAAAATGGATACATATTGAGGATATACTCCTAAGTGAAATAAAT
>NW_022900938.1:6110261-6124916 GCF_012274545.1 Fukomys damarensis | reverse complement strand
AGAAAAGGGCAAGGTGTAGGGAAAATGAGAAGGGTAGGGGAAAGGTAATAAGGGAAAAGAAAAAAACAGCAGAAAATAAAAAAAAATGGAAATAAAGTGTTTGTAAATGGGGAGGAGAGGAGGGGGTGAAGGGAGGGCAGGGACAAGGGGAAGAAATGAGAACCAAGACCTGCCATGTAAAGGTACAAGATCCCAGTAATGAATGTAACTGTACTGTCTACCTAAAATGTACCAATAAACTCAATAAAAAATAAACTATGCCGGATCATGTCAAGTTCCCACCAAGATGCCAATAAAGCATCTTGTCATGCAAAAAAAAAAAAAAATCTAATCAGTAGAAAAGACAGTCTGTTTTGTAATTCTGTTGTATATTCAGGCATATTATAAATTTTAATGTAAAATTTGCCTCCCTATAGGTAAAAATATTTTTTAGATAACTTTTAAATAAAGAACAATAAACTAGAGTCATTTATAACTAAGTGGATGCACATTGAGAGCAGACTCTTCAGGGAAATTTATAGGACACCCATGTGTAAATACGGAATAGTTTCTCTGGTGTGAGAAACTAAAAGTGTAAATAAGGTTCAAATTGTATAACTGATACTGTGTAATAGGGAGAAAAGGTATAAAGGCGTAGGGGAAGTGTTAGGGGTAGGGGAAAGGAAAGAAGAGAAATGAAAAAATATGAGAAAGGGAAAAAATGAAAAAGTCTTCGTAAATAGGGAAGGGTGCAGGGGGTGAAGGGAGGGCAGGGGTATGGGGAAAAATAAGAACTGAGATTCATCACGTAAAGGTACAAGATTCCACTGATGAATGTAACAGTATTATTTACCTTGAATGTACCAATAAACTTAATGGAAAAAAAAACAAAATAAACTTTGAATTTTCTAAACTTTGCAGAGTAAATGCATTCTCCTTAGTTCTAATCACTTGTGAGGTTTTAAGTACAAAATATTGCTAATCAAACATTTTTAATCACCTAACTATAGCAATATTATATATGTATAATATATATATATATGTATATGTATATATTTTATGTACATACAAGTTGATTTCAGTAGTGTGACAATATAGGACTGAAAGTTGCTTGAAATATCACAGGTGGTTCCTAAAAAGTTTACATTAGAAAACAAAGGATAATTTTCCAAGCATGTAGAGAAAGATGCTCACCCAAATAGCCCCTCCAGTATCATCTAAGCCACATACATGGATTGTTCCCAGACCCAGGGGAAGAGAAACCATGCATGATTTAAGTTTGTGTCTGATTTGTTTCAGTTAACATTATGGTCCCCAGATGCACCCATTTTCCTACAAATGACTTGAATTTGTCTTTATGGCAGAATAGTACCCCATTTTGTGTAAATATGATGTTTTCTTCAACCACTCATCTGTTGATGGACGTGTAGGAAGCTAAGCTATGTCCAGGAAGCTAAGCCAGACATTGGAGTCAGTCTATTTTCAGATTGGATAGTTTCTAATTTTCAATCTTCAATTTCATCATTGATCATTGTTTTCTGTCATTTAAGTCAGTGCACTGAAAAGTGATTATATATTATATATAATATATTATATATATACATGTTTTATTTATATTATATATAATTTCTTAGTCTAGGAAAGAAACTTGTGACTTATGTTGATGGCAGCTTCTACAGTAATTGGGGGGAAGTGGGAAGGACTCCGATGCGCTCATGAAGTCCTTTCTTTGCATACCCCTCTCACAGCCCACTGGCCTGAAAGAAGAAATGGCCTTGGTGCTTTCATCATAGTGTTAATATTGTAAGTTCAGTCTCTGAAGGAAAAGTAGCATTTATGACACATGGCGTCTTTAGCTCCTAATTCACTATGGGTATTTGGCATTGCAGTTAAACTTCGCTTGGATAGATTAACCAAGAAAAACAGATACATAAAGATGTTATTACTGATATTTCCAGACAAATGCAGTTATTCAGAACACAGGAGAAATACATACATGTACATATTGAAAGGATGATTAATATGTATTCTCTCAGTTTTCAAGACTATCAAACTGAGTAAATATTACATTTAAATTTGGAAATCAGCTTATAGTGCTTCGCATAAATTCAGTACATGAATATCACAGGCGATACAACAAATATAGTTAAAATACATTAATTCACTAGGGCAGTTATTGTTTTCTAAATTATGTGATGGGTATATTGTGATTTACAATAATTAATACATTTTTCCTCATAAAGTTCAACCTTGAAAGACATAGAGTTCAAATATTTAGGAAATGATTTTCATGAATTGTTATTTTATTTGCCTGGAAAAGGAGATCAGAATGCTTGAATTCCACCTTCTTTCCAAACAGCTGTTCTAAATATCTGACATTTGAATCCTATTATCACTATCGTTACAATTTCAAATTTGTATGACATCATTATCCCTATGCCTTCTCTATGCTGAGGCTTACAATATAGGACTCAATCTAAAAGCAGATCTTACGAAAGATCAGAGTAGCTGACAGGTGGAGAACAGCTGTTGAAATGTCATGCATTGGGATTGTTGTGCAGTCACAACCTGCCGAAGCCGAGTTGTTTTTCTCCCATTCATGTATTGTCTTCCCATTAATAGCCTCTGAGTTTTGCATTTCATAAACATTTTCTACAAAGTAATTTTAATTAGATATTAGATTTCAAAAATACTTCTTCCACTCGGTCGTTGTTAGATGTCCTCAGATGCTGAGGAGCTCTTTTGAAATGCAGGGATCTCTGTCCTATTCTGCAAGATGATATTGGAAGGTTTTTAACTTTAGTCATCCCCACATCCTTTCGGTCGTCAAAGGGTGACACTGCTGGGTTTTATTCTATTCCCAATCCTCCTGCACAATGACCCTGCTGGCCTGAGTTTGAAGTGATTCTGAAAGTCAAAGTCCATGTTGTCACCTTATTGATGTTTTACACTGCAGTACAATATATTAATTGCCTGTGATATAGATGAGTTTGTCTTCTATTTCTTTCCTCTTTGTTAAAGTCAGCTTCTCAAAGTCGTGGGTTTTTCTTTATGAGATGTAATGACTGAAAATCACCCATGTGTGAACCCAAAGACAGAGCTTATATCCAGTTGCTATACTTCAAATCACTGAAGGATAATAATATTATAATAACAATAGCAAACGTTCTAAAATTTGAATTGTGCTACTCTATATTTAATGTTTTAATGAAAATAAAATTATTCTGCTAATGGTCTAACTTTGTCAAACAAAGTCATGAACTTTTAAGATTATTGCATGAATTATTTAGATAAAAACACCCAAGTAACATTCTGGTACAGGCTCTATTGTCAGCTAGCTCAAATCTCTTTATGTTTAATTATCCAGGAAAAATAATATTAATGTAGAAAATCACTTCAATTTTCTGTTTATTTCATTTATGAACATTTTCCCCAAATTTGAAATGTTTACTGAGTCTTTTTCTTGTGTTCTGGATATTTATGTTGTCATTAATCATATTCACGCAATCACTTTCTTGCAGAATAACAATATGAGCTCTCTAATGATATTGAAATGCACATTATGTTTAGAAAGCTAATTCTAAAGGCATCAGAATGACATAAATCACAAAAGATTATAATACTGGATTCATGTAAGTATAAATCTGTTTCAGTTACTTTTGTCTTGCTGAAACAAGATACCCAACACCCAAAGTTAAAGATGGACAGGTTTATTTCAGCTCCCAGTTTGTAGAGGTTTCAGTCCATAATCAACTGGCTCCAAGTCAGCGCAGCACGGCAGAGGGCATCGCAGAGGAGAAACAGTCCATGGAGGAGCAGGCAGCAAAGCAGTGTAGCAGCAGCAGAACTGTGCCAAACCGATCTACGGACTGACTTAATAATCGCACACCTTTGATCCCAGCATCATGCAGTCTGGATTCAGCCACCTCTGAAAAGCCCCACCCATGACTGCACGCGGCTTTGGGGGATATCTAGGCACAAGCCGTAACAGCGTCTATGACAAATCTATTTAAAAAGTTCATCTTAGCAATTGCCCCAATAACAAACCATAGTCATTTTGATAAGTTAAATAGATTTAGTTTTCAACATTCCTTTCAATTTAGAGAACCCAGTTTCCATTTTTTGAAAAGCATTTCAAAAGCAGTTTTGCATCTCGTTTATCAAGTAGGAAAATTTGAGTAGGAAAATTTTTCTAGGCTACAGAGTTGCATATTGCTATTATCAATTGAATTTTCCAGTGGCAACTACAATAACCTTCCGCTCTTCGGGGCTGCGATGGGGCTGAGGGGCTTTGCTCCGGTGGCTGAATGTCGTTCTTACCGAATCTCCACAGATTTCCGGAATGAATGTTTCGTTACTGGCTACATTTCCTTAGACCATACCACAACCAGTAAATCACTGATATTAATTTTCCACTTGTACCCATTCCTTTGGGGAATGGGAGTTGCGTAGAGCTATTCCGTTGCTATTTTCATAGTGGCACATGTAAACCTACTTCTGCATAAGTAATAGAAGTAATGATTGTATGAGGAATGAACATCTCCAAATAGCGTGCTTATAATTTTGTATTAACTGCGTGTTGAAATGTTTTAGAATATTGGGTTTTATTAAAATACATTATTAAGATGTAGTTTTTTATTTTTTTGACTTTCATTAGTACAGGTTTGAAGTCCATACTGATGGCATTCACTGCCAGGGCAGGTAGATGCACCTCATGCATCTCAGTTATTTTCTCCCCCACCACCCCGCGCCATCTCCCTTTTATTTTTCTGGCATATGATTCATTCATTTAATCTTATAGGACCTTATAAAGTTAATTATCATACATACAGTTTGAAAGCCAGAGAAATAGGCCAAAGGACATAAAAAAATATGCAATGTTATTGTATTAGGTCAAGAATATTTAAAAGAACTCTATTTTCTCCAGATAGTTAAATCTCTAATAAACATAGGAGACTATGTTTTCCCTATCATTGAGGATAAAACTTGTCGTTTTAGGAAGATGGAAGGATTTAAAAATTGTACTGACCCATGCTTAGGACTGTGCATATTTGTGTGCACGCTGAGGTTTATTTTTTCATACAAAATTATTTTTTGAAAGAGTGGTAGCACTTACTTCTACGCATAATGTCTGATGCCTTTCACTTAGCTCTCTGTGGATTTTTAGCATGCTAGTTAGTTGGTTGTTTGATCGATGATAGTAGTACTGCTAGATATTTGCTAGTAGAAATATGCTAGTTTTCCAGAACCATGGACAGTTTCATTTTAACACAACTTAAAATGATTTGGCTTAGAAGTTCTAGTTTTCTTTCAATCAACCATGAGCTAAGCATATGCAAAATTCACAAGACACTAACAAAATCCCTTTATCTAGTTTCCCCAACCCAGGTCTGTGAGCTATCTTTGTAATAAATAATGGTAACCAGAGCTCAAACTGACCTCATCAATCATGTCCTTAAGTTTCTACAAGTTCAAAAAGAACACAGAGTTCTATGGATACCTTTGCAAGTGAAAGTCATTGGATGGAGAATAAGGTGAGAGAGGAAATGCGTTCTTCGATTTTTCATACCTGAAGAAACTGACATAGTTTCCAAAAATTATCTATTGTAGACACACCTATTTTCAGTACATTAAACTGGCTTTTTAAAGGCTGCTGTTCAAACAATACCTAGTCTCTTGGAATTAAAATTTTAAAAATTAAGTATCAAGAAGTTGACAGGCAAACTAATTATAGCCTAGTAGATAGTAGGAAAATTTTTCTAGGCTACAGAGTTAGTTTTATCTGAAGAAAGATTTTAATAGAATACAGCAGTCACCAACTAAATGCTGCACATAGCAGGGCTTTTGCACTCTATTTCACTGCATTTACATGGCCCAAGTTAGAAATGTTTTAAAAAATTCTCATATTTCCTTTGCCTTTGAGAAAGCCTGGAAATATTGATTTGATCTTCTCTAATATGTTAATTGCCCTAGAAAACCTATAAGTTAGTCCAAGTTTAGTATGGTGAGATCCCTTAAAGTTTAGTATAAAAATGAGAGCAAGTCCCAAGTGAGGATTTTAATTAAAGCAATCTTCCATCAGGATAATTAATATTTTTCCTATATATCTAAATATTGTAAAGATTTTTTATAACATTACTTGGCAGAATTTTAGTGTTTGATGTTATTTACTGAACAACATATTCATTATTTAGAAATTCATGTCAGCTATAACCAAACAAGATTGAAGAACAATAATTAAAACCTCATAAACAATACACTTGAAAGTATTTTTCATTTGAACATCACAGATAAACTATGGTCACATTCCAAAATTATAATTGATTGAATTTAAAGTTGTTTTTAGAAATGAGCACTTGTTTTGCTATAAACACAAGCATGTGTATGTTTATTCAGGTGATCCTCTGCGTGCATTATCATTAGCTGCAGGCCTGCTATGCACCGGAAATGCTTGCACTCATCTATCTGTAACTTAAACGCTGATTGGCCTTTTCGAACTCCTACTGTTCCCCTACCGTCACGCCCGAATTTTGGAAACCCCTACTCCACTCCCAGCTTCTATGGGATTCAGCTTTTCAGGCTCCACCCATGCATCTGAGTGAGATCACGCAAAGCTTGTCGCTGCCTCAAATGGAACAGTTTACCCCTTTTGACCAATATATTTAAAAATAAATTTTCTGCTACTATTTTTTTAATTGTCCTTTCCTTTGGGAATGCCATTGCCTGTGTGGTAAAACATTGCAAGATTTAATTCTTTTTTATGACTGAACAATATTATATATATATATATATATTCTTCATTTGTTGATCAGCTGATGGGCTCTGAAGTAAGAATCATAGCTATTGTGTTTAGTGATGCAATAAACACTGGAATTCCTCTGTCTCTTTAAACACTGACTTAATTTTCTTTGGAGAAATACCCATACATTAATACATTTTCCATCATTATACAGCACAACCGAGATGAACAAGAACCGTCTGCCACACGCTCAGGGGTTTCTGTCCATTGTTGCTCTGGGTCTGTGCAGGGGACGCACCATCTGGTGTGAACACTTGCTGGAAGTGACTTCCCCTCACGGTAGCTGGGAAACTGAGGGTAACTCTCCCACTGGTGGCGCACTGTGAACTCTGTGTCTGAGGTCAGAGTCACCTCAGTCCAGATCTTTTGTTTCTAGATGAGCTGAGTGGAGCCAGTCCTTACCACGAGCTTCGGTAGTCAGTAAGAGATCTGGGTGGACGCTCCTGATACTTGCCTTTGTGGCTCTTCCCCTTTTCGGATTTCCCTACCTTCCTCCGTGGCCGTGCTTCTGTGGCTTTGGTTTCTGGGATCCACAAAAACACGATGTCTTTTTCAACCAAGATTTCCACTGCTTCCACTTCTACGGTCTTCCTTCCGTGAAAACGGCATGGGGTCTCAGAAGCTAAAGTGCTGACTTTAAGACTGAGACTCTGTCCCCAATAAATGGGTAAGCTGCTCGTCAATCAATCAGTTTCTCAATCCAGCTGTTCATGATTTCATCCTGTTTCATGAGCTTGCCATTTATCATCATCATCACGTCTTGCTCACGGAATATTAAAGCAGGAAGTCAGTCCAGCCATCGGAGATGACAGTCCTCTGTTTTATAAATGAAAAAACACGCTGAAAAGGAGTACATGACTTATGCATGGCTATACACCTACAAGGCATTAAGTCTATAATTAGATTGACAAAAATTTTGAAAGTGCGGAAAAGTCTCAAACTGTTTCAAAGTTTTCATCCATCCACCATTCAACTTACATTAGAGTTAGTATCTTCCACATCTGAGGTGTGATATCAAAATGAAGCCATTGACCCTGCGACAACACAGACAACTAGCCTAGAAATCCTTTGATTTCACCCGGTTTTCCACAGATGCCTTTATTCTGCAAGATCCAATGAGGGATCCTACATTTCATTTCGCTGTCTGATTTTCCTGGAATCACTCATTAATTTACTTGAGATTTCCCATAATTGGTGCTTTTCTCTCAGTTCTCCATTGACTTTCGCGAGACCATCCTGATGTGTGATTTTTGCAAACTTCACTCATTTACGATTTTATAGATTGACCCAGTTTTTATTTGCCTCTGATTTCTCATAATTATATTGGAATTACACACTTTATGCAAGAAGAATACCACTGTTGCCTGGGCTCGATGTCAGATGATACGCGGCGTTAGAATGCTTTGTTTCTTTTTTTTTTCTCTCATTGAGTTTATTGGTACATTTTAGGTATACACTACAGTGATATATGCACACCAATGTTTATAGCAGCACAGTTTGTAATAGCTAAAACTTGGAAACAGCTCATTTGCCCATCAGTTGGAGACTCTATAAAGAAGATGTGGTTTTTCTATAAAATGGAGTATTACTCAGCCATAAATAATGAAAAATTAGAGGCATTCATAGGAAAATGGATACATATGGAAAGAGACTGAAAAGAAGATGTGTTTTTTCTATAAAATGGAGTATTACTCAGCCATAAATAATGAAAAATTAGAGGCATTCATAGGAAAATGGATACATATGGAAGATCTACTCCTAAGTGAAATACATAAGTCACACATGTGTAAATACCGAACAGTTTCTCTGGTGTAAAATGCCTTATTTCTAATGACAGGAGTCCCCATCATCTTAGGCTTGTCTCAATTACTCTAAATTGAAGTTGTTGTTTTTTTCTTTTACAACAAATACATTTTACATGGAAGATACTACAAGTGTATGCAAATGTCCTGTTTCTTCTCACACTAACTTCAGCATTCATCTTGTGACCTGACTTGGTGTATTTACTTCCATGGTGTTCTATGGCGCTTTTCTACTCTTCTTGATTTATTAATTTATATTCATCCATGAAAAAGAGCTGTCCCATACCTATCATATAATTTTACAAATATGTATTTATATCCTCTATTTTTGTTGAAATATTTCCAATTATATCTGTTGGGAATAACTTCAGATTTTTTTCCTGTTTTAATGTTTTTAGGGAAAAATGACCATTATTTTGGGGCATTTTCTGTATTTGTGGAACCGTGATCTCCTGGGTTTTCTTTCTTTGCCAATCATTAAATCAATCACTTTGTCAATGAGTTATAACAAATTTTAATGGTGAATGATATTTAGAAAATCAGACTGGGCTGGGGATTTAACTCAGTGGTGCCGCTGCCTGGCTGGCAAGTGCAAAGACCCGAGTTCGATCCCCGGTACCAAAACTAAGACCTGAGCACTCAGAGCACACGTTCTTCTTAGATGGCATTGATTTTAAACACAGTCAGAGGACAGACCTGACAGATGATACAAGGATACAGGCTTATGCAGACTCGTGTGTATGTCACCTGTGCCTGTATGCTTACCTAGCCTGATACTTCTGACTCAAGAGGTTTGCATTTTTATTTGTAATTTATTTTCTGTGATTAGAGAAGCTGCTTCTTATAATCTGTAATACATTTACTTATTTTTTTCATTTCTGCTACAGAGATAAAATAGTTTCAAAATTACTAAGCTATAGCCTAATGAAAAACTAATTAAATAGAGATGCTGTGTATTTATATACACAGTAATTCCTTTTACTTTAATCATAAAGTGTCTAGTCAAAGTCCTGTTTATGAAATCATGTAGTCATTTAGTTCCTTTATATTTACATAAGTAAATCTGCCTCTGCGATGTAAGATGTTATAACGATCAGCACACACAGTGGTCAGCTGCCTGTCCTCACAGATATGCTGCAGAAATCTACCAGGCAGACTGGAAGTTTGCTGCTCCGCTGTGAAACTCTCCCCACCATGCGCGTGTCCCCTGCAGACTGCTGACCTCCTGGCTCGCGCTGTTTTTACTTTTTTCCAGAAGAGACTAAAATTGGAAACAAACTATGCACGTCTTCTGGCATCTGGCTCCATTCAGTTTATAAAATGAGTTAATAGTACTTTGCAAGTAGAATTAAGATTCAACTGTTTTGTTCCAAGAATCGAGAATTCTTTCTGGTTCACCATCGAATGATATGTTATTATTGCCTTTTTATGTCACAGTGCCTTATGGATGTCTTAATGGTTTTCAGTTTAGGTGAATAATAATAAAACCATTATGAATATATTAGCATATGGTCTTTTACAGTAAGCACGTTTTTCATTTTGGGGACTAAATATCTGGCAGCTGGATTACTTTATCACAGAAATAAAGGAGAAGCATTCTAAGAAAACATCACTGTTTTCCAAAGTAGCTGTACCTTACTGCATTTCTAGCAACGTGTTTCTAGCACTGATGGTTCTGATTCCATTATAACTGGAATGGTCATATTTTTATTATTTTTAATCTTTTTGTCATTATAATACATCCATAGTTGTATCATTTTAGTTTATTTTATATTTCCCTAAAATATAATACTGTTGAGAAGATTCATCTCACTATTTACAATAAAATTATCTTCTTTGGAAAAGTATTTATTTAGCACTTTAGCCAGTATTTGTAAGCTTTATTTTTGGTGGGGTTTTATATTTGTGCCTGAGTTGAGGGAAAAATATAGAGTTCCACATGCTTGCTACCCACAGTGTCCCTCCATTAACATCCTGTACCAGGATGGTGCATAGATTACAACAAATGAACCGACCTTGAGTCCTTATCAACAACCGAAGTTCATAACTGAAGCAAAGGATCATGGCTATAGCTCCGTGGGTGTTAACAGATGTACAATCGCATGTACCACCCTTACTGCGGTATAGTGTAGGGTGGATTCACTGCCCTGAAAATCCACTGCACTTGTCTTATTCACTCCTCTTTCCTTCAAAAATGCTGAAAAATTTCAAGCTCTTTGCTCTTTTTCCTTACTTTTTCTGAATCTCCCTTATATGGGCACCGTGCAGTTTGTAACCCTTCCAGATTCAGTTTTATTCCATTTTTTCAATTGTTGGTATTTGAAATGTCTATAAATTCTGGTTACAAATCCTTTCTGTGAGATGTGAGTCTCTTCAAATTTGTGGTTTGTTTAGATTTTCATTTTGCAAAGAGTGACTTTCACAAAATATTTTTTAATTTTTTTGATTAAGTATGTCTAATGGATCTTGCTTTTAGTATCATTATCAGAAATGTCTGCTTAATCCTAGGTCACAGAAACTGTCCTATGTCTTCTGTATGAATTGTATTTTTTTTAATTCTCAGATGAATGGCTCATTTGGTCATAACCCTGAGAATAAAATGTAATGCATCTATAGAAGTTGACTTTCTGCATTACAATGCCCAAAATTTTTACAGTAGGTTGAGAGCACAACCCATGCCCCATTTACTGAAGGGATAGTTGTGTCCAAACTCAGGGAAACGTGTGTCTGAGGCTCTGTCCCTGTCACTCTCTCCCTTTGCTTCCTGAGTCAGTGACTTCATCAATGTGACAATGTCCTGGCTGCTTTACCCCTTGAATAGTTTTGGAGTCAGATTCTTTGAGTTGTTCTTTCTCTGCAATCTTTGCCTGTCCATGGGCAGTCAACTTCTCAACCTCTCCCAGAGTTGTCTGCTTGATTTTGAGTATGTTTTTGTTGAATATATCTATACATTTAAGGATGATAGATATCTATCTAAGCATTTCTAATCATTTGTATCTCACCATTCTATAGCTTTTCATTTATTAGTACTACTTTTTATTTTCTCAGTTCAAGATTATACCTAATGGATAATAACAATAATAATAATAATAATAATAATAATAGTGTGGTTTACCTACACTTACTATTTCATTTACTTCTAATCTTACTGTAACATAATGTTTTAAATATATAATTAGACAATTATTTATGTTTACATTTTACCTTGCAATCTTGCCAAGTGCACTTATTAATACTAGAAATTGTTTTGTTATTCTTTTGGACTAGGATTTTGTACAAAATAATCATGTAGTGTGTCAGCATAAATCGGATTTGTTCACAGTGGCTTACCCTTTTAATAAAAAACTGGCCTCTATTAGGCAAATAAAATGTTAGATTTCAGATGTGGTTTTTCTATAAAATGGAATATTACACAGCCATAAAGAATGAGAAATTAGATACATTCATAGGAAAATGGATACATATTGAGGACATAAATAATAAAGTGAAATAAATAATAAATAATGTATAAATACCTAATAGTTTCTCTGGTGTGAATAAACTATAATAGTAATAAGATCCTAATGAAATAATGGACAATGTGAAATAGGAAGAAAGGGGCTAAAAGTGTAGGGAAAGTGGGAAGAGTAAGGGAAAAGAAAGAATATGAGAAAATGAAAAAATGGAAATGAAGTGTTTGTAAAGGTGGAGGGGAGGAGGGGTGAAGAGAGGGCAGGGGAAAGGGGAAAAAATGAGAACCAAGACCTGTCATGTAAAGGTACAAGATCCCAATGATGACTGTAACTGTACTGTATACCTAAAATGTACCAATAAACTCAATGAAGGAAACAAAAAGGAATGGAGTAATTTTGAGTTGAAAATTTATAATCAGAAGCCAAGAAATATTTTAGTAGTAATGGTATACTAGTGACATCTATAAAATATCTTAGGATTTGTTGTCATATAGAAAATAGTTTTAATGAAAATGGAGAGAGCAGGAGATGCTTTTGCCTTTTATTCGGTTACCTTATAAAATAATTTCAAGTTGAGTACTGAAACGAAGAATAGGTTATAGATTCAGTTCCTGAAATCATGTAAAGCAACTGTGGGTATTGCTTTTATTATTATCATAATAATTTTTGTTATTATCTTCAGGATGTGCTGATGTTGAATTGAATACTAGATTTATTACCTATTAGTATTATTGCTCAGAATTTCACTTCAGAAACCACCCAGATTCTCTAAGTAGCACTGCGTGAATTCTATAATCCTGTAGTTAGAATGTGCTTCAGAGGAACGGATGGAACAGTGCATACCATCTTTAATCATAGAATCCAATTGTAAAATGTTTATTCAATTTGCAAAAACTCTACGCAACAATTTAATTTTCTCCAAATGAGAAGATGAAAATTAAATAAAACTTGGCAAACCAGATAGTAGAAAAAGTTCAATAAATTAGTGGTTGAATAAATGGTTAAAATAAATCATGTGTGTAAAGAACAAAAGTTCGATATATTACAGTATATAGTGCTGTCCACATTTCAAATAGGCCTCCCATCTCTCACACCAAAAGCAGACAGAATTCTAAACTTGTGTGCACACTGAACTCCACTTGGGAAGTGCTGCACAGACTTACGCACACGGTAGTGATAGAGACACGCCGATGCCATCTTTGTTAACCACGGTTTATGTCAAAGAAGTGCAAGAATACATAATGCTACGGCGTTTGTAATACTTTTGGTACCACAGGCTGGGAGGAGCATAATAGAATCTATTTAAAACGTTTTCTACTTGATTAGGAGTATATGAAAACAAAGTGAACTAATAAGAAGGACTCGAAATAAGGCGTGGCGTGGCATTGCACTGCTTGCTTCTACTGAGAGAAGTGGAGCTCTTCAGGGCACAATGCACTCTCATTTTAGTTATTTTAGCACCAGTGTTTAGTGGGAACCAAAACAAAAAGAGTGTGAACCCATGTGTAGACACCAAATAGTTTCTCTGGGGTGAAAACCTATAATAGTACACAAGATCCTACTGAGATACTTGACCGTGTGAAATAGGAAGAAAAGGGCTAAAGGTGTCGGGAAAGTGGGAAGGGTAGGGGAAAGGGAATAAGGGGAAAAGAAAAAAAAAAACATGAGAAAATGAAAAAATGGAAATAAAGTGTTTGTAAAGGGGGAGGAGGGGTGAAGGGAGGGCAGGGACAAGGGGGAAAATGAGAACCAAGACCTGTCATGTAAAGGTACAAGCCCCCAATGATGAATGTAACTGTACTGTGTACCTAAAATGTACCAATAACTCAATGAGGAAAAGAGAGTGTGCAAAGGGACTGTGGCTCACAGATAGCAGACATCGCACCAACTCTCCTCTAAAGTTTACAGGTGAATTAATTCAAACTATATATTGAAAAACACCACACTTTGAGAATCCACTTTTAGTGAGAATGCTGTGCAGCAGGAAATGCCACTGTATGTACCAGAGGACATTGTGCTCACCCGTCTCGGTTTGCTGGGCAGAGAGTAATTTTTTGAGTCAAAATAAAAACACAAATTGTAGCATTAGACATGGATCATTACATGATGGGAGAGTTTGTCAAAATGGATCAATAATAATGTTATCATGAGTGTCACATATGGGTTTAATAATCTGGAATTATTTTGGGAGCTATGAACTGAAGTCACTGAGGTGATGTATGACGTGTTTATCAACTATTTCATGTTCAGATAAACTTCTGGAGCAAGTAGAAAAATTAAAAGCACAAGAGGAATAATATAATAAAAGCACATGATAATGCTTAATTAAAAAGCTCACACAGACACTCAAAGAAGTGAAAATACTCACGTTTCACGTTGGTGATGGAACATGTCCAAGTCACGATGATCTCTTCACCGTAGAACCATAGCTCAGATAATACACTTGAGGGATTGCTTTCCCTTTCTTGGCTGTAAACTGGACTTTGGGCGGCTCTACAAGATGATGGATTTTGAATCAGATGCATTGGTAGAAACTCAGCATCTTATTTAATGATTTTGCATTAATCAGCACATGTATTTTACAGGCTTCTTCTTCTTCTTCTTTTTTTTTTTTTTTTTTTTT
>NW_022900938.1:6108407-6110215 GCF_012274545.1 Fukomys damarensis | reverse complement strand
TTTTTTTTTTTTTTTTTTTTTGTACTGAGGATCAAACTCGGGTCCTTGCACTGGCAAGGCAGGCAGCAGAACCACTGAGCTAAATCTCCAGCTCATAGGCATTTTATAATCCTGTGGAAAATAAAATCAGCTCAACTGGTTTTTTTCTGGATTCATTGTGATGACTGAAATAATGGAGTAAGTGTATTTTCCTAACTTGCACCAATAATATTGAAAGTGTCTAACAGTCCAATCATTAGTGAATAGTGAGACAAACATGTGCTGATGTTTGAAACGCTCAATGCCCTTTAAAATACAATTCTGCTGAGTGGTGGAGAATAAATTTCATCATGCACACAAATTCGAATTCATGTTTTGAACTTTAAATATAAATTTTCTACCAAAACTATTGACTTTAGACCAAAGTTAATTTGAAAATTGTCCAACTTTTAAAAATTTTATCTCAAAGCATGGCTATTCATGCAAAAGTAGAGCAGATGTTTCTTGGTGATTTGAAAATCAAATTCTAGTATAATTTTCCCTACAGTTTTCTATTGTTTTACTGGTATAGCAACTGAGTTATACCAATAATGTAAAATAATCGTCTAACATGATATTTTATAGGTCACTTTTCATATCAAAAAGACAAAAGCAAAAAATTAATTTGTTAACAGTGGCAAGATTGTCTTCATTTTACTACAGAATATATTTACACACAAAAACAGAGGCTTTCACATCCATGCATACCACCCTATTGAAATAAAATTGTACAAATCTATTCTTTTATCAACTCATATTCAGGTATAATTCTTCTTGTGATAATTTTCACTGGCATTGATTGAATAAGTTTCTTGGTCACAATCTTAATATTTGTCTAAAATAATTTAAATGTTATATACAAACAAAATTTCTTGACTTTAGTGTTTACTGTAAAGTGAAGAATCAGTTCTATGTTAATCACATATTTATAATTGTTCTATATTTATAATCAGTTCTATAATAATCATATTTATAATTGTTATTTGTCAGTAATATATTGAAATGAATACAGAGTAAAGCTAATTTTAAGTAATCTTATCTCTTCATTTTTTAGACCCTGATAATTTGAGAAATACTTAGGTGTTTAAAACCCCATATATTGACCTATATACAAAATTCACAATTTCTTATTTGAGGCCATCTGGAAAAATCATAATAAAAAGAGGTTACTTTAGACGGAGTTTTACTTATTTCCTTCAATTTTAAAACAAATTGAGCTAAATCAGTC
Organism: Fukomys damarensis; assembly: GCF_012274545.1. NCBI lineage: Eukaryota > Metazoa > Chordata > Mammalia > Rodentia > Bathyergidae > Fukomys > Fukomys damarensis. The sequence continues at coordinate 6,108,969 of NW_022900938.1, read as the reverse complement.
AAATTAAAAACCTATCATGAAGAAAATACATACATAATATAACATTTACAGGAATTAACTTAAAATTTATCATTATATGTGTACTAAATGACATTATATTTGAAAAGAAATGAGAATAATATTAGCAAAATGTAGTTACTTCAGAACACTGAAAAAGAAACGGAATGCTGTAGGAAAAAAATCACAAGCCCCATCCTTTATTCTGTTATATATTCTTTTTTCTAGATTGCAACAAAGTGGAATCATGGATAACTTTCAAAAATAAATCTAGACGCTATTTCAAGATGGGACATGTGATAATTTAGGAGACCATATTGTTGAGAGTTTATTCTGTTCATGGATATTCAGGATTTCCTTATGTTTTGTTTTAATTTTGTGTAGTAGAATCTTTCCATTTATAATTCTGGGAATTTGTTGCTCAGGAAAGAACTCAGGGAGCAGCTCCCATAATCTTGATTATTGCTTGAAGTGTAACTTTTATGGGCAACATTGCCTTCCTTCCTTCCTTCCTTCCTTCTTTCCTTCTCTCTCTCTCTCTCTCTCTCTCTCTCTCTCTCTCTCT
>NW_022900938.1:6104406-6108244 GCF_012274545.1 Fukomys damarensis | reverse complement strand
AAAAAAAAAAAAAAAAAAAAAAAAAAAAAAAAGAAAGAAAGGAAGGAAGGAAGATTGTTCCCTGTAGGTGAAATCATTTGAACAGTTATCACAGAATTTCATGGGCTTTTAAGTCCCAAAATGCAACATGAATACTGAGATGGGAACTATGATTCTGAACACCCTCAACATAAAACCTGAACTTTATTGACACTCACCCCCTCCTGCACATGTGTGTCCATCTGTGTGTGTGTGCTCATGGACAGAAGACATCATCATTAGTGTTGTGAGAAGCATTTACACTTATCCACTTCTGTATTGCATGTAGTGTGATTAAAAATACCACGGAAATTTAAAGATTTGAATATTGTTACCATGAAAGACGCATTGCCCTTGACTCCCTTCACTGTGCTCTTACTCACTTCAGAACGTGTGTCCCATAGTTTCTTGCCGCTTTCTGAAGCAGATCTGAGGCTGTCCCGAAGGTCTCCTTCACTTGTGCTGGTTACCTCCATGTCCTGAAGTTTTCCTTCGTGGTCATTTTGACTTTGGAGAAGAGCCAGAAGACACAGGCAGATCAGATCACTGCAGTCAGTGATGACATACAGCACGTCTTGCTTTGACAGAAATTGCTGCAAAGATTTGACAACAAGGGTTGATTGAAAAATAGAATAAATTAACAGTAAAAAACACATTGCCATTAATCCCTGTCTAGATACTCAAAATAGTCCCACTTGATTTGGACACATCTGTCCATTATTCTCGATAACGTGTCTCATAATATAATAAGGTGGGTTGTTTTAACATTTAAACATATTCTGACACCATTGTATCTTTGCTATTCATTCATTCATTGGCCCTTTCCAATTAGCGTAAACTGATAAATAATCATTTTCCCAAAGAAAAAAAAATGTTCAACATGTTGGTGTGTTTTTTATAATGACTTTTCTGAGATGTCGATCTTTCATATCTCAGATGACTTGTTACTGAAACCACCTGATGAGCTAAAGACTGTTTATGTAATTTCTCCCTGTCCTGGAGAAAAGATGCCTTCTGATTCCCTAAGGTCAACTTCAGAATCAGCTACCTCTTGGAATAGGAAGTAAAAAGACAGGAGTTATAAATCGCCCTATAGTAACTTTTCTTTAGATTTTCAGAACTCAGGACGACTGGTGATCTATAGACAAGAGGAGCTTAACGCCTCAGAAAAAGATCACACAAATATTAGCAGCACCCGAGATGTCCATCAATCTGACAAATTCCTGAATAAGCCTTGGGTCTGTAGTCCCTCAGCCAGGTGGCCTTTTAAAGGGACGAAAGCCTCCATCTTCAAACTGGCCAAGCTGTTGCTAATGAAGTTCTTTCTTGTCCTTTTACTCTGCCTTCAGAGTCTTTGGCTTTATCTGGCAGCAGTGAGACTTGATCTTCCATGGTTAGTGCTATGGTTTGCACCTGGATGTCTCTAAAGACTCATGTGCTCGTAGTTGTGGCTTTTCAGAGGTGGCTGAATATAGGGTCTGAATTAAGGGTGTATAAAAAAGATTAAAGGCGGGGGCTGGGGATTTAGCTCAGTGGTTCCGCCGCCTGCCTTGCAAGCACAAGGACCTAAGTTCGATTCCGGTGTACCAAAAAAAAAAAAGATACGCTTGAAAGAAAAAAGATTAAGGGCCTGATAATTGGATTATTCCAATGATTGGTTTAGCTTTGTTCTGGGTGTGGGTAATGGGAAGCTCCATCTTGGATGTGGACAGCACCAATCAATAGGCTTGCAGCCCTGATGGACTATAAGGGACAAGGAAGGCATACTCCCTGCTTGCTGCCTCCCCTGCCATAGACTGTTTCTCTTCTGCAGTACCCCTCTTCCAGCCACCCTGCCCCAGAGCCAGCTGGCTATGGACTAAAATCTCTATGAACTGTGAGGGAGAATAAATATTTGCCCCTAAACTTGTGCATGTTAGGTGCTTTGTCCTAGCAATGAGAAAAGTAACTGAGACAGAGTACTGCTGAGTTGCCATTTTGACCTAGCCAGCCCTGTATCACAGCTAGAGCACTTTGTGTATCTCATGACCGGTAACAAACTCTTTTTTATAGACTTTTGGCAGTTGTCCGTGCCACTTAGGAACTTGTAAATCTTAGGGTAAAGAAAGTGCATGACGATGCACTTATATAGTGACCAGTAAAGTGACTTACTTGTCTCATAGAGCTGTCCTCTTATTATATTTATTTATTGCTATTATTTTTTGCAGTCCCAAAATCGGAACCATAGCCCTTGCACTGGGCTACCTGCCCAGCCCTCTATAATATTATTTACTTTTTTTAAATTTTGAGATAGAATCTTATAAATTGCTAAGTTTCCCAGACTGGGTGTGAACTTTTTGATTCTACTTGTCAGAGTGCTGGGATTACAGCCATGCACTGCTACTTCTTGCCAGAACTCGAACTCTTACATGAAGCCTGCTTTGACAGGTGTACAGGAGTTTGAACTGATTTTAAAAAAAGTAGACAGCTCTTATTACTGTCCTGGAGAAGAGTGATCTGAAGCTCAGAAATTGGCCATCATTTCAAGTAGACATCAACTTTTCAATTGAATTTTTCTCTAATTCCTGTTTACATGGCTTTCATTCCCCACTCAATTTTTCCAATGTTTTTTATTGATGTGCTCACTCTTTAAGTACCAATTTTATATTCTCAATCATACATTATCTTTGTTAGGAGTGTATTGCGGTTTCAACTAGAGACAATAACAATTACAAAACATTAACATCTGCTTATTATAGAAACAGTTGATTTCTATGCTGTTACAAAAGGTACGTATATGTGAATAAACAAGACATTGAAAATAAAACCTAGCGAGTTCCATCCTGGCTGACTGGAGGCGGTAGTGCAAGCTGGATGCTGACAAGGTGAGCACCAGGAGTTGTAGGTGTTGATGTCCCAGGTCATGGACCTCTCCTTGCAATGTAGTGACTGAAACTGTCCTTGTTACATTGCATATGCTGAACAGGTGCATCGATACCAAAACATAGCCAAAGCCGAGATCCTATTGCAGGAAAACCAGTAACTAAAGAGATCTGTGTTGTAGCAGCAGAGATCGCCACCCGACAGGATTCTCAATCCTCAGCATAAAAACAATTGTGATGTGAGAAAAGGCCAACCCCTAAGTTCTTGTTTTCCCTGATGTCACTGACACCAAGTGGACAAAGTCATAGACAAAACAGTTTAAATGTTTGAGGAGATCAAAGCAGGAACAAACTGATCCATAAGGTATTTAATAGGGGAATGAAAAGCAGATGGAGAATCATGCACAGGGACAAATTCCCAAAGATGGATGTGACTGTAATGTATACCTAAAATGTACCAATAATGTTAATTAAGAAAAACAGGTGAAGGATTTGATTCGAAAAATGAGCGAAGAGTTTAAAGCAGACACAAACAAAAAGTTGATTGAATGTACAAAGACAATCCAAGATATAAGATATAAATGAATGATTTAGTAGAAAATTAGAGATTATGGAAAGAAACAGAAATTAAGGATAAATCATATAATTACTCTGTGTCAAAAATGATATTAATACAACATTAAAAAATAAACTCAAGAGCATAATACAAATGAAGACAAGGTCTTAAAAGAAGCTCATTTTAAAATGTAGGCTTGAAATGTATTACTTTCTCTGGGCTTAAATGGCTTTCACATTCAGCCCAATGAACTCGAGCATGGAATTTATGTGACTATACTTCAGTCATTATAACGTTTTTCTTTCAACTAAACATGAGCTGTTGTCCCTCTACTTAATATTTTATTTCAACGATAGTCTATGTTAATGTAATATAGGGTGTGAAATGAAACACTAAATATATA
>NW_022900938.1:6065782-6103040 GCF_012274545.1 Fukomys damarensis | reverse complement strand
ATGCATTTCAAAATTTGTTTCTCACCTCCCAATTAAACACCTCCAGTGCCACACAACCTTAACACACACTCACGTTGCCATGTTGCTGGTGGCTCTGCTCATTTCTCCATGCTTCTCAATGATTTCAGACAGTGCTTAGCAGAAATGCCATGATAAAAATAGAGATTTTACCATACATTGGTATAGTAATGTCGCTCTTACGTGTGAGCCCGATAAATATACCCTCACTGGATCAAAAATAATATGAACCTATTCACATTAAATTTAGATAATACAAGAAGTTCCCATTACTACAAAGCTAGTTAATTTAACCAAAGAAAAAGATACAGTGAAAAAGGGTCAAAGTGAAATGTCAACCATTTTAACCACAGAATTTTATTTTACAAAATATTTAAAAATCAAAAACAGGGCCGGGGATTTAGCTCAGTGGTGCCACTGCCTGCCTCTCAAGTTCAAGGAACCGATTTCGATTCCCAATACCAAAATAATGATGATGATGATGATGATGATGATGATGGTAAACGAAATCGAAAACATTTTGAATGTCTTTCTCCAGACATTTTTTGGAACCTGTGTTCTTCGGGGCTTTTATCAGAGCCTGTGAACGCCATGAGTGCCGAGAGCTTCGGTACGGATAACTTTCAAAGAAAATGAAAATCCCTGTCGTCCTCTGTTAAAATATTCACATCAAAATCTACTGTGATGCAGTAAGATTTCCAGAAGACAGTGACCTCCAAATGTTTGCTTGCGTAAACTGCATGTTACATAGTTGAGGTTGTAGGGCCGCCTATGATACACAATTCCAGGCCCCATCTTTGGAATTAAATTTGCTCTTCTAACAAATTTCCTCTTAATGGTTTTTTTTTGTTAGTTCAAAACACAGACTTCAGGAATCTATGTCATAAGCCCAGGAGGAAACCTTGAATTGTGGAGAGCAGACTATTGCCATTTTTAATTTTACTTGACAATACAAACACGTTTTCTGAAATTAGAATTCACGTTCTTCAAAATGGGATGTGAGGGTTGATGTTGCACAAGGTCTTTCTTCCACTGCATCAGTGAGCTCAGTGTAACGTTTACTGCAATACACGAGGCGTGCAGTGCCCATGAATACACGTGGCTTGGCCTTCGCCCAAGAGCGGGGAGTTGAGGGACAGTCCAACCTCTCCAGTTCAGCCAGGGTCTGCATGAAATGGTTGTCACCAGCACCAGAGGATGTTTCAACAGACTCTTTTCTGCCAATGGCTGACAACAAAAGAAACACAAAAGCTGCCTCTACCTGGGAGAGGAGGAGTCCTCTGATGACAGCCTTGCCTTCCACTCCCCTCAGATCGCTTTCCCCAAACTCCCTCAGCAGTTGTTGCAATTTGAGCTCCTGCCTGTCAGATCCTTACTTCTTCCTGGAGCTCACAAAGGTCAGATCAATTCTGCTGTTGTTTTCCCACCTTCAAATGCTTCTTTCTCTTTTGTCTCTCAAGGGATTGTCCACAGTGCACACCCAGATTCCCAGTGCAAAATATATACAAAATTGCCTGTTTATGTCTTAACTATGAATCTATTCAGCCTTCTATCCATTTTCTGATGTACTTTATTTTTTTAATGATTTTTAAAGGTAGTTGCAGTATTAGTAACTCTGGTTGTTTCTTATTAATTAAGGTACACTGTTTAACTTGCAAGGTTTTTATTAAAAATTGACATTCAATTAAATAAAGGAATCATAAGTGAATTATTTGATTAATTACTATAGCTGCTTACCTCTGTACCATCGGACTCCCACCAAGATAAACAATATTAACAGTACTCCTGGAAGTTTAATCATGACTTCATGCTATAAATCTCTAACTCCAACTGTAGAAGTAATTAATGCTCTTACATGCACTATTATTGCCTATTACAGAATTGCAAACAAATGAAATCGCGTAATAAAGTATCTTTACTTAGCATAATATGGTAAAGATTCATTCACATGCCCATAGTCATCCCTTTTCATTATCGAGGAGTATTTCTTCACAGAAAGAAATCATGCTTTATTTATCCATTCTTGTATTGCTGAAGAAGTGTGATTCTGGTCACTAGCCGCCATAAATGTTTTTATATTGCTGTTTTAGTTCCAAGCAGGTATCAATGCTTATTTGAGCAAATGTTTTTCCATTCTCTCGGATACACATCTAGAAATTGAACTGCCGTGCTGGTTTAAATTCAAGTGCATGAGAAACTACCACAGTTTTTTTTTTCAAATGATTGTATAATTTCACTGTCCTGCAAAAACATATCCAAGTGATGCCACACGTCTGTGCAGTGCCTGATGTCCATGACGAGTCCACTAAATCTAGAAATGACAATGTGGTTCCCTGGGCACTGCCAAGTGCAAAAGACAAAAGCAAATTACCAGAAATTCAAAAATAAATGAGTAAAATATCATCATGCCAGATAATTAAAGGATGCAACAGACAAATTATATAATCAACGATGCCAACAAAGGCAATGAAGAATATAGGCAACTATATAGAAAATTAACAAAAATAATAACCTTTCTATATCAGTGTTGTGCAATAGAAATATATAATGTTAATCACATATTCAAATTAAAATGTAAAATAGGCACATATAAAAATAAATGAATAAATATGTGAATGTTGAAATTAACTGTAATTATATAGTTCAATATTTAATTAAATATATCCAAAACAAAGTGAGAATAACATATAACAACATGTGAATTAATAAGCTGTTGACCAATATTTCTGTTTCTCTCTCTCCAATTGTCTTCCAAAATCTAGTGTGCATATTATACTTAAAACATATTTTAATGCCAATGATTTCCATTTGAAAAGCTCAGTAGCTACAACTGAACACGGAGAGCTGAATCATATACAAATAAATAAATTTAATGGAATATAAAACTTCATTTACAATAACAAATATAAAGAACAAAAATTGATAATAGATTTGTACAATCTACATATACTCATGAAGAACGTAAATGTGCACATCAATTCCAAAACTGAACATATAAAGCTCAAATTATAAAATTACATCCTAATATCAAGAAGTGAACTGGGCCGGGGATTTAGCTCAGTGGCGCCTCCGCCTGCCTCACAGGCAGAAAAAAAGAAGCAAACTGAAACAAATGGAGAAAAGGGATAAGATATCCTCATAATCACATCAATTCTACAATTAATGTTTGAATTTTTCAATGTATCAATGCACAGTTTTTTATGAAAACCAGGTAAGCTGATTTTCAATATTTCATGAAAAAATTCTATGAATGTCAGGATATTTACAGAAAACCTGGAAGTAGAATGATAGGCTGTGTCAAATTGAAAACATATGGAAGAGCTTTCAAAAAAAGTACCTTGAGTCCAATCAACTTAGTTTGTTACCAAATATTGTCCATAAACTCTAAAAACAAGTTACTTTGATTTATAATATTATTGTGTCTAACACCATATAAAACAGTGTATTTATGCTCACGATGAGATAGACGTGTCTGGAAGGGATTTGTCAGATAAAATGTGATCCGATAGCATATACTTAATTAAAACGCATGTTGATTATTACTCCTAAAGAGCTAACAGAAGTATTGTGAAAGAATGTTGACATAGTGTCATGGAAAAAGAGAACAGAGATCTCAAATATTGTTTCCTCACTGAAGCAAATACAACGTGAAAAAAAAAATTGGTAGAATCCAAAGTCTGGAATTTAATCAAAGATTCCAATATGGGAAGGACCGCTGGTTGGTGGAAAACATGCAGCTGCATGTTTGTGCAATAATACTGTGTTTTTTGTTACACGTCTATTATTAGCCAAACTTCAGCCTGAAAACACTGGCTGTAGAGATGGTAACCCACTTTCTGGTGTAAGTTCCTTGCTCCTGGAATCTAAGGCAAACCTTGTTCTTAAAATATTTTCATTACACATTTGAACCATAAGGTGCTTCCCTTAGGGGGTGCTAGAGAGCAGCTTTTTATTTGTTCCCTCGTGTCCTCGCCAAGCCATGGCGACTTTCCAAATGGTGTAGATGGCATTTGAGGATTCCACTTGTCGCCCCCAGGGACAAGAGAAGGTGGATGAGTCGACCAGCAGATAGAGCAAACAGTCCAGGAAGAAGGACGCTAAGGAACAATCCCAAGAAGAACAAGGTTGGAAAAGCGCGCACTGTTTGCCCAGGAGACCTATGAGGTCCACACGCCCAGAGTGAGATTCACACTCACAGAAGAACTTAAAGAAACCTAGGCTTGCATCTCTGGCAAACCTCTTGGCTCTGTATCAAGAAGAGTTAAAGATCAAGCAGCTATGTTGTGTGGCTAGCTTGTCCATGGACAGTAACCCAGAACAAAGACAAAACAAATATTCTGGGAGTGGTGAATTTTATTTCCGTTTTTGAGTCTCAGAGTTGAACGAGACCTCTGAAAAGTCACGAGCTGTCATGTGACCTCCGAGTTGATGAAACAGAGTCCACAGTGACTGTGACAGGGATGCAGCATGTAGAAATAACCTGGAAAAGCACTGAACAAGCAGATCACTGCAGCATTCGTTAGTAAACAAGAGCAGACACAAGCACAGGAGAATCGGAGTCCCAAATTATCACATTATAATATTCAAAATGTTCAGTTCTCAACCAAAAATACAAAGCACACAAAGAAATACAAAAACTTGACTCATTTGCAGAAATAATTAATAATAAATTATGAGAGACTCTCCCTGAAGAATTCCAGGCATTGGATGGATGCAGCAGAAAGAAAAGTCAACTTGCTGGTTTAATGTGCTCAAAGAACAAAACAGATCTTGAACAAAAGACAAAAATAAAGTATAACTTAAAGTAGGAAAAAAATAGAGGAGATCTATAAAGCCATAGAAATTATAACAGGGATCCAATAGACATCTTTGGAGTTGAAAGCATGATAACTCAGATGGAAAATATCCTGCAACTGTGCACAAGATTTGAGCAGAAATGAGTCAGAAAATCTGAAAGCTGTACAATTGCAACTACCTTGAAAGAGTAGAAAACTGAAATGCATGGATAAAATGTATCTGCAGGAAATAATCAAGTCAATCTCCACTCCCAGAACAAGAGAGAACATTTCAGGAAATTATGATCAAACACTTCCAAAATGATGAAACATGTAACATACAAATTCACGTATGGTTAGCTCAAGATAACTTATGCTGTGGCAGACCTATGAACACATTGTCAAAAGCTAAACAGAAAGAAGTAAGAAGCATTTTATCTCATTTGAAATGTCATTACTAAAACAAATCACCGGTTTCCCAGCAGATTCTAGGAAAACCGGGAGACAGAAGAATACATTTTTTGTGAGCGGTACCAGGGATTGAACTTGGGCCCTTGACCTTGCAAGGCAGGCAGCAGAATCACTGAGCTAAATCCCCAACTCTAGAATAACATATTTAAAGGACTAAAGGAAACCAGCCAACCAGTCAGAAAGATTTCTACATTAGGAGAACTAGCTTTCAAAATCAAAAGAGAATTAAGACATTCCTAGTTACACAAAGGCCAAGACAATTTACAAACTATGTATTTTCCTTGTGAGAAAATTCTGAAGTGGGTCTTATACTCTTAAATAAAAGGAGATTAGACTATGACTCCAACATCGCTGAACAAATAAAAAAAGCCTACTTAAATACATAGGTACCCACAAAAAGTCATTATTATTGCACTCTTAATTTGTCATTCATCTTTTTTTATTCCTCTGTAATTTAATAGACAGACATATGCAAGTAATTGTGAGTCTAAGCATATATTATTAATTATAATGTGATATATAAATAATGCAAATTGTGCACAAAATTGCAGGAAAATGGAATAGAACAGATTTTAAATAAATTACTGAGGGTAGGCTACTATCAAGTAAAACTAAATTGTGATGAATTATTTGTAATTCTATTTTCTTTTTCTTTCTTTCTTTTTTTTTTTTTTTTTTTGTTTTTTTAGACTGATCTAGAACTCACCATAAAGCCCAGGATGATCTCGAACTCCCAGCAATTCTCCTGCCTCAGCCTGCTGAATACGTCACCATGCTCAGCCTATTTGTAATTCCTTAGTAGTCATACAAATATAAGTGAAATGAGGAAGAACTCAAAATAGCATAATAGTAAAAATCAGTCACATTAAAAAAATATAGTTTGGGAAATCATATGGAAAGCAAACAGCTTAATGCTGGAAGCAAATTCTGCCATAACAGTAATAATTTTCAAACAAAAATATAGAAATCCCCCCAAATAAAATAAAAATATCATAAAATGTTTTGAAAAATAAAAGAAGTATTTAATATATGTTCCAAAGCAGAGAAACTTTAGATCTAAGGAGAAGCGGACTGAAAATGGACATGTGCAAAGGACTTTCCACAGTAATAATAAGCAAAAGAAAAAATGGAGTGGCTGGTTATATTATCAGATGAAATGCTATCAGACAAAATAGGTTTTAAATTAAGTGGTAAATAAAGGTTTCCTTATAAATAGCTAGAAGGATAAATTCATCAAGAAGAAATAAAAACTACATACTAATATCTAACAACAAAAGCTTGAAATATATGACACCAAAATGAAAACAAATGGAGAAACATACAATGCTACAGTAGTAGTTGGAGAAGTCAGTTGACTCCAATATAAATAGAACATGTAATGAGATGATTAACAAGAAAGTAGAAAACTTAAACAGTACCATCATCCAAGTACTCCTCACAGATAAGTACATAACACTCAACAACAAGTAATTGATGTTAATCTAAAAGAATCCACAGATTTCCAGGTACGCATAAAACGGCGTTCAGCACCATTCAGTGTTGGGAAGTACAAGTGAGAAGTACTTTGAGAAACCATTTCACACTCACAAAACAGCTATGAACAGCAGACGATGTGTAGAGAGTAACAAGTATCAGGAAAAAAATGTCAGGAAATAAGAACCTCTCTTTCTCAAAATTGCTGGTGAATATGTTCGGTTGGTTGCTCATCCACTGAAGAAAACACTTTTGTGGTTCAACACAAAGTTTAAAAGCTAGGATTACCACTTCAATCACCATTGCCTAGTGACTCCCTACACAGGTACTCGAAGCAAATACTTGTGTGCGAATGATCGTCCCATCTCAATCTGCAGCAGCCAAGGGATGGAGATAACCTGGAAATCCATCAATGGATGAGTGAGTGAATAAAATACACAATGAGATGCCATTCACCTCCAAAGAGAATAATACACTTCACACATTGACTGAATTGAAATAATTTAGTAAGTCTTCAGGGTCTTGGTTTTCTAATATTTATGAAGAGTATGTTGGGAATAAGGCCAGGACGTATAAAGACTACAAGGGCCTCAATTTTTATGATTCCAACAGCCTTCTCCTACCTCTAATTTCCCCTGCAGCATCCACTTTTCCTGTCCTTCTGTCTTCCACCTGTTGGGTGACTTCCCCCCTGCAGATCATGCTCTGGACCTCAGGCCTCCATGGCCCATGAAAACGTCCTTCTGTTCCCAGATGCTACTTCCCTATTTCACACCATCACACTCAGTACTTTATGCCTTTTCTCACTCCTGTTTGGAGGACAATTAAGAAACCTCTGCCACAGAATGATTGTTCTTATGCTTTCCCATTCAAATCTATCGTTTCTCTGTGACAGTGAAAGGAGGTAAAAATTTATAGACATCTTCAATATTATTGATGAAAACTCATCCGACAGAAGCTGGTATATTGCTACAGACTTTATAAATTAGATAAGGTAATGTTGTAATAGGTAAAATAAGCAAATTATGTGAAGTAATCATTTGGCAGATTTGATCACTTAGAAAAGTAATGTTTGGCCAAACTTTTCAACTTGATTTTCAGACATAAAATTTCTAGAAGCAAGGTGTATTTAGGGGATATGAAAGATATAAAATAGCTACGGTAGTGTATTGTGGCCATTAGAAGATTAAGATCTAGAGCCAGGGATTTAGCTCAGTGGTGCCACTGCCTATCTCACAAGCCCAAGGTCCTGAGTTCGATCCCTGGTAGCCCACCAAAAAAGAAGATTAAGATCTAAATCAGATATGCAAACACATCTATCGGAAATTGAACTTATAGGTGACAAAAGAAATTATTGAAATGCAAGTAGAATTTGAACCATATGCCAAAAATGATTCCTTAAAACTAGTAATGAACAACTGTAAAGTAAGTTCAGCACATGTATTCAGAATGGATTGACATTAAAATAATTGGAATTGATATTAGGAATTGTCATTGAAATATTTGCAATCAATTGATGCGCTAAACTTTATGGAAATTAATTTGTAATATTTATGTATGTTTTAACAAACATTGTCAAGTAGGAGAGAAAACAATTGTAAAGTTAAATTATCTAAAATGCAGAGAAAGGTTTTGAATTTTTTTCTCTTTAAAGTGGTAGGCACATTATTTTCACAGATGTATTCAATGACTTATTATAGGAAGAAGTAATTCCATGATATTTAAAATCTTCCAAATACATAAAAGTGTGGGAAAATTCCAGCTTATTTTGGCATAACTAGAAAAACAGTGGTAAAATAGTCTAAAAAGCAGTATTGGGCAACATATGGATGAGATTCCCTTTTTCACTGATGGAAATGGCTTAAATGAAATTTAGTCTAACAAAAGACTTTAAGTTTTAAAATCTGCTAAATAAAGTTTATTCCCAAATGCATAATTATTTAGAATTATAAAATATTTTATTGAAATTCACCAAACCAATAAATCAATATGGTAATGAAGTTTTTAAATATACATTTAAAATTAAAATAATTAATAATTAAAATATACATTTAAAATATTTTAAAATCCAAGCTATTTCTTTTCTTCAAAAATATTTAATAAAAATACATATATTAAAATCTATTGATTCTTTTTCAGCTATTTTCCAACTTAATTTTAAGAATTATATGGATCAAAATAGTATTAGTAATATATAAAATATACAGTTCTTAACTAATGGATCATTCATTTTTCATCTCTACAATTATCTACATTTTTCAGTGTCATTGACTGAACAGTTTATCTCCAAAAGTGTCGGTCGAGGGCCCGGGATTTAGCTCAGTGGTTCTGCAGCCTGCTTGGCAAGCACAAGGACCCGAGCTCGATCCTGGGTACAAAAAAAAAAGTGATGGTGGAGACCTGACAGGAAAGTTGTTTTAGAAATCCCACTGAGCGAATAAAATTCATTTTTATTGTACTGTTTTAAGCAGTGATTATCAGATACATATATATATATATATATGTGTGTGTGTGTGTGTGTTCAGTGATTACATTTCTATATATTCAATTTGTTTATTCAAAAATATGCAAAACTAGGTGACTTCTCCTGAAAGAAGAGCAGGAGAATGTTTTGATACTGTGTTTCAATATGGATAGTGATAACATGGGCATGCTAGAACATAGAAATCGATATGAATCATTTGTTTATATTCATCTGTCACATATCATTCAATATCTAAACAGCAGTTCTGGCCTTCCTGGAGCTTGTGTTCTAGTAGGAAGTGTTTCAGACCCATAGAAAAAATTTTAGAGGTTACCTGGGGCTACTTTTCTAAGACATTTTGAAATTTAGGAAAAAAAAAAACCAACAATGTGAGCATATATATTGAAAGGAAGAGCTGAGTATTTGGTGGCGTTTGGGAAAGTCAGAAGAACAAGGCAAAGTTATACCAGGAAGTCGTAACTAATTAGCTAATACACACAAGAGGCGCTGCCACGAGGACATTGTAAGGTCAGAGAACTCTGAGTAATAAGTCAAACACATATCCAAAGGCGGTTGGTGAGGGATTTATTCAGCTGTGCTGGGCTCAGATATATTGCTGCTTTCTGTACTTGTAAATGATATAACACGATTTGTGTTGGGAAAATGCCAACCCAGATGCGGTATAGGCAACGGACATCGAGAGTCAAAATGAAAACCATGCAAACGGATCGTTCAGAATTTGAAGTGAAGGCCGAGATTGTGGACAGAGTGCAAAGACACAGGGGTTTTGTCTTGAAATTACGAAACTGAATGAGGGCTGGAGATTAGGCTCCGTGGTTCTGTTGCCTGCCTTGCAAGTGCCAGGTTCGGAGTTCAATTCCCAATACCAAATAAATAAATAAATGGAAACTGAAGGAGATCCAGCTAATGGGTTGTGTGATAAGACAGTGTCCAAAAGTACCACAGGAATTACAAGAAAACTACAACGGATATATAGAAAATTAAATGCATTTGAAACAGTTATATATTCATAGGATATTTTCAAAGGGAAAAAGACATTAGAAAAAGTTGTATGTAGTAGCAGATCACACATGCTCTGGAAAGGATAAATGGCAGTAAGATCCCTCCAGTGAAAAACAGAGTAATATTACCTTCAAAGTGAGAGAAGATTTTGTAGAATGAATCTTAAATAGACCATGTCATATCATTGAATGATGCATAATTTACAAAGTAATTAGCTCATTTTTTAAGGCACATATCCTGGTCTGGATAGTTAATGTTTCTTCTGAATTTGGGAACATTAGATACATTTTTAGGTCATTTATCTTTTTCTGCAGGTAAATGTGTATTCATAACAGAAAAATGTGGAATAACAAGGAGAGAAAAGCAACTGAGAGAAACATAAATGATCTTAGATGAAATGAAAGGATTCTGCCTTTGATCTTCAATTAGCTCACAGGGAAACTTCCTAGAGAACCAAAGGCACCCATTTAGTACAGAAAGAGGCTTAATTCATAATATATAACACTCAGAGATAAGATTACTACCTGTAATGTCAACTATTTTTCTTTATTTATCAGAAAATATCTTAGCTAAATTAGGTGAAATTATGTCTCACGTTTTTCTTTAATTTTCAGCCAAGTGTTTTATTGGCTATTCATACTTACAGAACTGTTTTAAAAAAGAGAAAAGCACTTATATCTACATTGCAAGTCGGTAGAATAGTAGTCAGATCTGTGACGTTTTACTGGCCTCCATAATTTCTATTTTCTGAGAAAACTGAGATGTTGCCAATTTGAGTCTTAGGAAAAAAAAGTCAGCAAGAAATAAATGAGAATTTAGACATTTTTGCTGTCAATGTATTACCCTGCTGTGCAAATTACTGACTTTGCCATTTGTTTTCAGTATGCTAAAAGAAGTTTTCTTTTAAAGAAAATCAATGACAATGAAATTAACAAATGCATATAATAGCCATGTCCTTATTGAGTTGAAAATTTATACAACTATTATCACCATGCATCAGCTATGAGTTGTTCATATGCAAAATGAATTTGGGCAAAATAATATCACATTTCCTTATTAATCTGGTGCTCTATGAATCTCACGGAAATGTAAGTAAATGGCTGACATTTTACCAAATAAAATAATAACATATAGTTATTTAGGAAAGGCTTTTATTTTGATCACTACAACGCGATATTTCTGAATATAGTCTCTAATGTTGTAACACTTTTATGAAAAATATTAAAATGTCAGTAAAATACTGTCGTTACTTTGATGCCTATTAGCATTACATATACATTGTAGTTAATTTCTGCCAAGAAAAGCACTTCAAATTTATTTTTATCCCCAGTACTTTGGGAAGAGGCATAACCTCGTGATACAAAATTAATATGATTCCGAATGCCGTGACTTGTTACTACATTCCTAAAACCCAGCAGCTTGAATAGTTTTAAAGGATAACGTCTACTTTTTAACAAAGTTTGGATTCCACTTATCCTAGTTTATAGTATCTTCTACCTGCTAATAATTTCAATAATGACTTTTAAATAATCCTGTATTACAGGATAAAGGACAACTAAAATAGCAACATTACAGAGGGATAAGAAATTGTGAATTTTATTCATAGCGCCGTTCATTGGTCAAAATTCAGTTGAGAATCCAGACATGTAGTATTTAAGAAAAAACGTAAAATTTCACAAAAGTACTAATTTTAATTTGTGATTGATATAATCATTGAACAATATCATTTCCCCGAATCCCTTTCCTCTTTGAAAGTACACATGATTACACTCTCTATATATGATCATCTGTGACCATCTTTTCTAAAAGATATTTCTACATGAAATTAGTTGCATCAGTAACTATTCTATCTAAATGAAACACATAATTTTTGGAAATATTTTTAATCACTTTGTGCTAATTTCAACAATTTGTTTCTCTTCTCATTTCCGTGGCACAGAAGGGTCTGCTACCAACTAGGCGCTCGGTACAAGTTTATAAGATAATGAATGGATTTGCTCAAAATCAGATAACCGATTCTTACAAGTGCCTGCTGGAGACTGCCGAGGGATGAAGAGATTCCATCACTTAATCCATTTATAAGTATCTAAGTTAATATAGTTCAAGGTCAGCCAAAGGTCTTCTTCCTCCAGATTTCCTAAATAAATACATAAATTTTAAAAACTCCTTGTGCTAAATTAGGGTCAGCACCACTAGGTTGCACGGGTAAGCACTATGAACAGGATATTCCACTTTTGTTTCAGACTTTCCAAAAGACATTAAGAGTTAGACAGAAAAATCTCATTAGAAGCTCCTATTAAACTTTGACCACAACAAAAACACCTTTTCATTTACTATTACTGGAAAAAGCAGCATGAAAAATTACATGAAATTACCCATTTTTCTTTATCAGTTTCTCTGAAACAAAAATTCCAATACATTTATTCAAAGAATCAAAAAGTTAATCTCAAAATAATATTTAAATTCTTACATAGATACGGTAACAACTTTGTTAAGTCAATGAAAAATATTTAAGCGATTTAAACAGATGGCAACAAATATACTGGATTTCTAACTTGTACCATTTGCAGTATTCATAGGAACTTCACATTTGCCTGAAAACAGCAAAGCACGGTCGTTCTGTAAAAGAACCGTATTACAGCTAGTAGCTAGAAGGGCTTTTTTTTTGTTTTGAAAAGAGATACTTTATCTCCTCTGAGGAAATCTAACATGTGTTGTGTCCAGCTCTTAAGAATTGTGCTATATCGTTTTGAAAAATGAGTAAATAAAAAAAGATGAGAGAATACCTTGATACTTTATTACCTACAAATCTGGGACTCTAAAAGACCTGAATTGTGCAAATTAAAATTACGGGAAAATAATATGGCACAGTGCAGAGTAATTTACAATCAGTTTAGTGGGTGTCAAGTCACAAATCTCTTGTCCAAATAGATCTCTCACTATTGGAATGAGTGTTTAATTTTAAGGTTTATGTTTTTCTCATGTGCTGGGAATTTAGGAGTGGTTTTAAAAGTTTCATAATACTCAGCAGTGTTTTTGACCTGGCCATATCCTACCATTTTATATATCTGAAAAACCTCACAACTTGTCAATATATCCTGGCTGCAATTTCCAAACCTGGCATCTAGAGAGTGCACATAAATTGCACGTTGGAGTTCCCTTGTTGACACTTAGCTAAGCAAATAGTTATTTCCATGCGTAGGCATCAGCTCGAGTGAAATAATGGTGTGTTTTGGTGCCAGATTCAGTGTGTGAATTGGAAGAGGGGAGCCTTTCTCTTGGAGAAAATTAACTACTTTCAATAATAGTCTTAAATATGTTCAAGCTTACTTGAATCAATAGAAAGAAATCATGATTAAACTGAGATATTTATTTGGATATGCTAAAATGCCAGCTAGGATAGTCCATCTAGTGAAATGTGTTTCACCTGATACTACAGCACATGTATTTTCACTCATTCATTCATTCATTTATTTATTTTTGGTGCCGGGGATCGAACTCAGACCCTTGCGCTTGTGAGGTAGATGATGGAACCCCTGAGTCAAATCCCCGGCCCACTCATATATTTTAATATGCGGTCTCTCCTCAGAGGACTTTAATTTTCACGTTGCTTCTTAGACCGTTAACATTTTTCTTCACCCAGGATATTCCAAAAATGTTTGAAGCATTTTGAAGCAGTGTACTGAAAAGAGTCCACATAATTAGGTATTTATGGCTGGCAGAGAAGAAGAATAAATACTGTGAAATGTTCTACTGCCACGGCAAAGAATATTTGCTCTAGATGAACACTGTATAAATTCAGCAAAGAAGCATTTCTGCTGGGTACTGTGAAAAGCTCCACAGGGACTTTTGAAAGAGGGAAAGGCGAGTGTAAATACTATTTGCTCCAGGGAAAGATTTAGTTGCCTGAACAGTTCCGAGGTAGTGCTTCCTGTGTGCTTTCCCCTCCATTAACTGAATGGAACGGATTATTTTCAATGAACGACGCATTTGTGCAATCTTTCGCATGTGAATCTCTGGATTCTGGGTCCAGCCATCGAACACACACAAAGTTTCGAGCACACAAAGTGGGGCCTGCTTTGGGTTAGGGGATAAAAATGTTCCAAAGAAAAGAAGGGCAAAGTGTTGTTCCGTGTGCGTCTGTGTCACACGAATGTGCACACATTTGGTAAGCCACCTTCTAGTGTGTGTTTGTGCCCATTGTATGGATTCTTCTTTACAGCGTGAGAACATTTGATTCTTGATGCGTTCTTTAATATTTAAAGGGTTTTCTAACGGGAAGGAAAGCAGTATTATTTCTACAGTTTTGTTCCATGGATTCACTATTAAGCAGCACGTTGGCCTCATACATCACACATTATGAAAAGTATTAATAAAATCCATGAATTTTATGCAGTCAAACTTTCTCAGCTCTGACAAATTTATTTACTTATTCAGACAAGTATTTCTACATTTGGGTAGCAATTTTAATTTTGTTTTGTTAAATACTTAGATGTGTAAGTAACAACATTGAAGAACACAGTAATTGGAGTTGCAACCTATTCTCATGAAAATCAGTTATAAATGTTGATTCTAGGAATTCGGAGTGATTTCTTCATCGTTTCTTTCAAAATTTGTACTCCTGTTTGTATTATTGCTTTTCAAATTCTTACCTCAGGCATCATATTTTCTTTTTATTCCTAGACTTTGTTTCCTGTTTCTTTGAGAGAGTTAGGGTTATTTTGCTGAAGTATTTGGAAAGTTGCCTGAAAATCTGACTCTAGCTAGATAAGTGAACTTTTGCCTGTTCTTCCACGCAGGTGTTTTATGTGAACAGAAGTGTGGCTTCTATTAAGCATTGTCCATTACATATGCAAGTGGACAAATTATTTATCTTGATTTGACTTCTTTTAATAAAAGTATTTAATGCACATTTTCCCCAGAGTTTCTGTTTTACCAAAAGTTTTGTAAGACGATATAGAGTTCAAATGTTTTTCTCATCCACGTTGTCCTTACGTTAACTTATCTTGCATTACTATTGTACATTGTAACAACTAATAAATGCTTATTTAGGGACATGTTCTCTAAAACTTGTCACAGATTATTAATCCTGTGGCTGTGTTTTAGTAAGTGAATAGTTGTTTCAGTTGCTTTGTCCACCAAGGGGAGCAGTAGAGCTCTTCTCAGACACTTTGTTGACATCAGTCTTTTAAAAAAACTTTATGTATTTATTTGGCTTTAAAATATGGTCATGTACATTTGGTAGGAAGACCACAAAGGTGAAGTGACCTCATTACATGATTTATAAGATGTACAAGTGCATTTTACCTACAATGGCACTCTTGGTTAATGTGCTGTTTGTTTGGTTTCACCAAGTTCCATTTTTCCTTACTCTCTATTATGCCCTTCCAAGTGAGTCAGTGAACCAGGCCAATGTTTAAGGTGAAGGGTGGCATGCTTGCCTTCTAAGAGGGAAGAAGATCTAAATAAATATCACTTCTCCTCATGCATGCAGTTGTTTATTTATTTACTCATTGAGTATATTGGTACGTTTTAGGTATACATACAGTTACATTCATCATTGGGATCTTGTAACTTTACATGACTTACCTTGGTTCTTATTTTTCCCATTCCCCTGCCATCCCTTCACCCCCTCCACCCTTCCCTATTTACAAAGACCTGGTTTCCATTTTCTCCTTTTTACTCTTAAGTGAAATAAATAGGACACACATTTGTAAATACTGAATAGTTTCTCTGGTTGAAAACACTAAAAAGTATAAATAAGGTCCAGTTGTTACTTAAATGCCAGGGAATCATTGATGACAGTTTCATCCCTTGAGTTGTAATTCAAAGAAAGATTATTTTCATCTCCGTGTGTTGACACTTTGTTCATGGTTAATTTTTCAGATTTCTTTAGGACCCCATTATACCGCCTCTATCACTTTCTTCTTTGATCACATCTTTAACTTCTCCCATAAGTGCTCTGGGCTCACTTGTCTCTCACCTTACCCAGCACTGCCTTCAGCCTTTTCTCCAAGGTGCTCAGATTCCTTCCCCTGGAGGAGGACCTGAGATCCCCTGGTGTGGCTGCACTTGTAACTTTAGCTCATGGCTACAGTTCCAAAATTGTTCACTGATAACACCTAGGAAATTTTTCTAACTGGGTGCAGTGTTGGTTTCTAGTATGTCTTTACTTAGCCCAACCATTTCCCAACTCACTTAGATAAGCACTTCTTGGCCCTGCCCTGCTTTTATGAGTTTCTGTCTGGAATCTGTGATGAGTTACACCTTTTATGGTCATCTTTCTCTGGTACCAGGGATTAAACTCAGGACAGTTGGGCTTGAGAAGCAGGCAGAGGGACCACTGTACTAAATCCCCGGCTGGTCATTTTTTTTCTATCCTTTGGTCTCCCACATTCTTGTTGGCTTTTAAATGAACATAAATTAAGATTCTCTAATCTAAAGAGCTCTAAGTTTTTAAATACTGGAAGTACCCACCTTACACTGTGAATATTTTCTCAACTAAAATTTCCTGTGTAGTACACATTCATCCCAACCTCGTTCTCAAACTGTGATCCATTTTCCATCTCTGGACTTGTATCTTTTCCTAGGACGTCAGATAACTTGGAAGCTAGAGTGTTTTCAGCCTTCTCAACACAATATTGTTCATTTAGCAGAGTCCCTTTGCAGGTTAACACGTTAAACGCATGCTCCTTTTGCTCCTCACATGCTCTTTCATCGTATAGGAGAAATTCACCCTATTGCCCAAGGAAAGATACACAGGGTGCATCCCTTATTTGGAAATTGTGCCTAAAGCTTCTACAAATATCTCTAAGCAGGCATTTGTATGCACAGATGTTTTCAAGTTTGTCAGCTAAATCCCTGGAAGTGTGCATCCTGAAATGCATGTTTAATTTATGCATAACTTTACTGCAAGTTACATTGTCTTTTAACTGTTTTAACTTTTGACTGTCGTTTGTGTTGTTCTGCACACTAATGGATTCTTGTTATTGTGTGTAGAGGGTTCATTTGGTTTGTTTGTTTAGATTAGCTTTCTATTGGTTTGCAGTATGTTATATTAATATTCTAATTTCACCATAAGTGATATTGAGTGAAATTTCTGTCTTGTAAGGCATCTGTATATCTTCTTCCGTGATGTGTCATCATTGACGTTTTATTTCTTTAATGCCAATCTTTATGTGCAGTGCTATGAAATGTAGATATATACTTATAATAATATGACTGTCAAGCATATTTTCTCCATAGGGGCAGGTTTGATCACACCTTAAGCATGTAATTTAATTGGGAGTAGAGAAACTATATATTTTTCCTTCTCAGAAGGCATTAAAATCTGTCCCTAGCTGTTGCATTGCTTTCCCTATTTGCTTTTGGACTTCATTACCTGGTGAATTGCTCAAATAAGATGGCATTTGTCTTTTAAAGGAATGGGAAATATGTTGAAGACATAATGGAACCTAAACATCTCAAATTTAGGAAGTTTTCATCCCAACTTCTTAAAGTAAACTCTGCCCCTTTCCTCTTTCCTGTTGAGAAATCCATAATGTGTATGTTGGCCACTTGATGCTATTCTATAAGTCTCCCAACTTTTCTGCCTTTTTCCTCTCTTTCCGTCTTCCTTCTTTCCTTTCTTAAATATTTCCAATGTCTTGTCTTCACATTTGCTGATTCTTCTGACCTTTCAAGTCTTTAGTAGAAAAACTACAATTTCTTTTAAATTAAGTTATTGATTTCCACTTCAGGATTTCATTTTACTTTTTATGTGATTTTGGTGTCTTTGTTGAAATAATGCTTTTTCATGTATTACTACCCTGAGTTTTTCCAGTTACCTACCCAGGTTCTCATTTAAATCATTCCACATACTTAAGATAAATGCTTTAAACTATTTTAAAATTGTCAAGTAAGCTCAAAGCCTGTGGTCTCTTTAAGGTCACTTTCTGGATATTTTTCCAGTCTTCTGCAATGGCCAAGTGTACCTGCTTCTTTGTGTGTCTTCTCTTTATTCTTTATTTTTTTGCTGAAATCAGCCACTGCAAATTAAATCCCTCTCCCTGTCTATGCAGCCTGCCCCTGTATGAGGAAGAGTGTCTCTAATGCTCTAATGTGAAGGCTCACAGCCTTCTGGGACCTCTCTTGGGTATGTTTACTCCCAGGCCTTATGAGCATCTTTTTAGTCCCAGTTCACCACCATCATTTTTAATAAGTTTTAACTCTACCACGTTCTGCAGATTGTCACCTGTGCCCCAGGGCAGGGTCTTGGCCCTTCTGTTGGAATCCTTCACCCCTAGATGTCTTTTGTCCAGCGCCCTAGTAGCTGTCATGCACGACACCACATATCAGCATTTTCATCTTTCTCCATCCTGATCTGACCGCACTGCACTCCCATCTGAGCTACAAGTCACCAACAGAAGTGAACTCCTCCTTAGGAAGAGGATTTCAGCATCCCATGAATTCAGTGACTTCTTGCTGAAACATCTACACCTTCTTAACCAAAGGCAAATTTATGACACAACATTTTTCTAATTGTTTGATGAAATCAGAACCAATCAGACAGCAAAAATTTGGACTCATAGTAACTGGATTTTTTGCAGGGGTGGCTTAAAAAGACTGCAGTATAACATAGAAAAGACTCACTATTTTCACACTTTGAAATACTTTATCATTTATTGTTGAGCAAAGTAAGTATTGGCTTTATATTTAAAAGAATATCACTATCTCAGAATAATAAATTGCATGCATCAGTAATCAAATTTATTGAGTCCTATGTTAATTTTATATATAATACTCCCCATTTATTTACTGAAATCTGTTTAGGAATTTGTGGTAAACATCTATAAATACAAATATATAACACTTTCACACATGTTGCTTAGTCAATTAAGTGTTTGTTCTAATCATTCAGACCCTACAGAACCAAGGGAGACCAAGCAATGATCTGGTTTCATGAGGTGATTGTCCCGAACACCTCAGTCACAGGGAGCAGACCCTCCTGTGATGAGGATTGCAGATCCATGTTGGAGAAAGTATCAGGTGAATGGATGACTTTATTCTCATAAAGTCTTCAGTGTACCTGGAGATTTGAATCTACAAACATGGCTAAATCACAAAAATGAATTCATGCTGAGCTCCACAAATGAAAAGAAATCCAAATCTTCCACTTTCCTATTTGAAAATTTTGTTAAAAATAGCTTAGATTGTTTTCCTCTAATTGTATAAATGCCTCAGAAAAATTACGAATTACTTGTATAAATATATAAATTTTTCAAAATTTTCATGAAAAAATGGATAACAGTGAATATGAATATTTTTCAGTAGGTCAGGCAATGTGTAACTTCTTAAACCACAGGACAAACTATCAAATTAAAATGTTATGTTTACAACCAGAATTACACTATTACATAATGCAGGTTAAGCATTCCTCCATTCTGTACTTAGTCTTTAAATGAATAATTTTCCCTTTAGCTTCTTAACTTCACAATTAAGGCATGAATGTATGCTGAAGTTATAAATAATATGAAAGTTTAAAAGGTGTGATGTGCTAAAATGTGTCCCTAATGAAAGACCCCTGTTGAAGTGGCTATGTGCTACAGGATTAGCATTGCTTGGATAATTAATTGATAGTGTAATTAGTTGAGCTAGAATGAGGTCCTATTGCAATAGAGATGAACACTAAACTAGTATGACTGGTGTCCTTGTAAGAAGATAAAGCGGGAAGTGTGAGGAGAGGGGACAATTTGTGAAATTCTCCTTTGAGCCAAGGAATGGACAGGATTTGTGGCAGCTGTTAAAAGCAGGAGTAAATGCAATGAACAAATTACTCTTTACAAGTCTCAGAAAGAACTCCTGCTTCGGACATCATAATTTGAGGTTTCTAGTGTTTGGAAGGAAGACATCGATCTTGCATTGGGTCACCCAATAAGTGAGGCATTTTCACAGCAGCTATGGAAACTAACACAGACGTCTGAGTAGACTAAATCAGAAGCAATCAATTCTCCTGCAGAACACATCCACTGTGGCGAAGCACGGCATGGCTTGGTTGACCAAGACTGCTTCTGCGGAGGCGAGGAAGCAAGACAGAAAGAAGAATGGCCCCCAGCCCCCAGCTCCTGCAGGGCACAGTGTAAGGGTCTGCATGAGGCTCCACCTCCTAAAATACTCCCCCGCTGCCAATTGTGCCACCCAGGTACCAAGCACTTAACAAAAGTGTCTTTGGGGAACATTCAGTGACCAAATTATGGAAGCATTTTATCTTGTATCAGTTTAAAATATTTTTCCATATACTGTTTCTTTTGATGAATATTTGAATGGATTGTATATTTGGTGTCATATCTAAAAAAAAAACTACCTAATCTAGGGTCACAGTGAATCTCAACTATGTTTTCCTTCAGAGGATATAAATTTGAGATTTTACCTTTTGATAAAAGGTGATTTTAAGTTTTTAAAGAATAAAGACAATACATGTAGGTTTAAAGGGCATTTGATTATATGGGATATATAATTAATCTATCATTAGTAGTTGAGTAACATGTATTTCATCTAATGTATTGCTATAGTTATAAGTCAATCAGTGGTCATATATAAGAGGCTCTATTTAGTGTACATGTAGGTCCACAGTCTATATTTCCTGTCTGTTTACCCATTTTCCACTTTCTTGAAAAACCTAGGCTGATTTTTGGATCTCTAGTTAATGTATGTGCTTTCCCTCTTCTCTTTGATCTAGCTTTTTTATTTTCCACATTATAAAATTGATTCATTGAATTCTATTAAAAAGTAAACCCATGCTGTGCACTCTGTTGGATCATGATTAATCTGTAAAGCTCATCTCTATAGTGAGCGCCTGATATCTTACCAGTGGAACTCTTTCATGCAGATAGTGCCAGAGAAAGGTGCTGTGACTGGCCAACCTGGACTACTACCTATGCTTGGAAATGCACATGTGGGAAATCTTATCTTCATCACAATATTTAACATTTGTGCAAAATTGTGTCTCTACGAAAGTCTTAGGCACTAATACCTGAGGAACAGTAACGCATGCTAAGCAGCAGCAGCAAAACAATCAAATAAAAGCCCCTTTATAGATTAAAAAAAATAGTTTTCAAAAGTTCAGTCTCTACTTCATGGTATACACATTACATTTTTTAAAATTTAGGATAATTAAAGATCTATGAATGCAAGAGTAGATAAGTACACTTTGGAGAGGAGGCTAATGTATTAGTCAATAATAAAATTTTAGATGTAGACTTCTTTATTAAAATACAAGTCAGCTTTTATTTCTTTTTTTAAGAACAACCTGAAATGGTTTTGATGCAATCTAACATCATTACTGATGACTTATTTCTTCAGTTAAAAGGAAGCACTCTCTTGGTAGCTTAAAATTGCTGTCATATATAAATGCTTTTAGCTCTTTCCTCTCTTACCATTATGTTTATGCATTTCAAGTAGCCTGTGTCACTTTGTACTTAGTTTTTTTTAATTGGCCTTTAATTAACAAATGGTTTAACATCTCTCCAGTAAAATGAGATTTAAACTAATGCTTTTTAGTGAATTTATGCTCAAAAGTAGCACTTCCTAGGGGAATATCTTAAAGCTATTATTATTCAATATCACGAATGATGAATTTCTAAATAGTCTTTTGCATGGGACCAATGTTAATTATCATTATCTGAAAAAATAGTACATAATAGGAAATTCTGAGTAATTGGAATAAAAGACTATGATGAAATAATGTAATACTTGGTAATGAGGTAAAAAGTAAAGGCAGCGTGCTTTCTCCAATAACATCAGCTCTATAGTACTTTTGACAAAGATATTTGTACAATAATCACGACCTATGTTCTCCATCTCATGCTCAAGATCTAGTGATATCTCAAAATCTCAGATTTTGCTATATATTTGCTACTGGATTTTAAGTTCTTTCTCTTCTTTACTTTTAAGCTACTGCCTTCCCTGAGGGTCACAGTAATGGCAATATTTTAGTTCTTAAATGGTTTAACTTTGTAATTACAACAGTTATTTGTTTATGACTCTCAAATAAATGAAAAAGAAGAAAAAAATGAAAATTTATAAGTACGATGTATCATGATTATTTAGAATAATCTTTATTATTCATGTGGCATGTGGCACACCTGTTCTGGCTTTTGTATTAATGAAATATTTATTGATGAAGTTTTAAGTCACTCTTTTATATTCATCATAAGAGAGGATCAGGTAATCCCCAAACATGGAAACTTTAAAACTGTTTTCAATTAACGTTTACAAAATACAAACATTTATGTTTAAATGTATTGTTTTAAGTGTTCATATTTCCTGATATTTTATCTTTAAAGAGATTTGAAATCCTAATATTTCAAAATGTTAATTGCAAAATTAAAAGAGAAATAACATATAAACAAGTAAATCAATTTTATTAAAAAGACAACATCATGTACCATCATACATCATCTCAATAGATGCAGGAAAAGCATTCAACAAAATTCAACACACATTCATGATAAAAACTCTACAGAAAATTGCAATAGACCATCTTTATCTCAACCTTATAAAGGTTATCTATTAAAAACCAACAGCCAATATATTTCTAAATGGTCAAAACCTAAAAACCTTCACACTAAAATCAGGAACAAGCAAAAAATACCTCTACACTGAAAATTACAGCACTTCAAAAAAAAAAAAAAAAGGAGATAGAAGAGGATATGAGAAGATGGAAAGACATCCCCCCCTTGCTTCTCGGTAGGAAGAATCAACATAGTGAAAATGGACATACTTCTAAAACTTCTATAGAGAGTCAATGCAATCCCTATTGAAATCCCAACAGTATATTTCACAGAACTTGAGAGAACAATCCAAAAATTCATTTGGAACTAGAAAAGGCCTATAATAGCAAAAACCATGCTTGGGAACCTAAACACAACAGGGGATATCACAGTTCTTAGCTGAAACTATACTACAAGGCCACTGTGACAAAAACAGTATGATACTTACAAAGAAACAGACCCAAGGGATAATGGGATAGATTAGAAGATGCAGAAACAACACCACACATACTCAGGTACCTCATCCTTGACAAAGGAGCCAACCATCCTCACTGGAGGAAAGATTGCCTCTTTAATAAATGCTGCTGAAAAAACTGGCTTTCAACTTGCCAAATATTAAAACTAGATCCCTAGTTCAGCATGCACTAAACTAAAATACAAGTCGATTGAAGATTTAAATATCAAAACAGAAACACTAAACTTACTGGAAAGTAAATTAGATAGAACTCTCGAAGACACTGGCATAGGAGAAGAATTTATGAACAAATCCTTAGCAGCATGAGAACTTGAAAAAAAATCAACAACTGGGATCTTATTATATTAAAAAGCTTTTGCAGTGCAAGAGCAATCACCAGTAGAGCTAAGAGACAACCTACTACATGCGAAAAAAATTATCAGCTACTCCTCAGACAAAGGACTACTATCTAGAATATGTAAAGAACTCAAAAAGTCAGACCCCCAAATACAAAGACCTGATCCAAAAATGGACATCTGAAATGAACAGACATTACTCAAAGAAATACATGAAAAGCAGCAAATAAATTTATGAAAAAATGTTCAGTCATTTGAGAAATGCAGATGAAAACAACACTGAGATTCTACCTCACCCCAAAAAGAATGGCTGCTATCAAGAAATCATCCAATAACAAATGTTGGCAGGGCTGTGGGGAGAAAGGAGCCCTTCTCCATTGTTGGCGGGAGTGCAGACTGGTGCACCACTGTGGAAATCAATATGGAGATACCTCATAGAACTAAGATTGGAGGTCCCATTTGACCCAGCTATCCCTCTGCTGGGTATCTTACCAAAATTATTCAAAGAATCATATTACAGTGATATATGCACACCTATGTTTATAGAGGCATGGTTTATAATAGCTAAAACTTGGAAACAGCCCATTTGCCCATCAGTTGGAGACTGGATAAAGAAATTGTGGTTTTTCTATAAAATGCAGTAGTCCTCAGTCATAAAGAATGAGAAACTAGAAACATTTATAACTAAATGGATGCACATTGAGGCCATACCTATAAACGAACTAAATTGGATACAAGTAAATACTGAATAGTTTCTCTGGCGTGAAAATCTAAAAGTGTAAATAAGGTTCAAATAGTATAATTGAGAGGGTAAAGTGGAAAGAAAATGGCTAAACAGGAAGTGGAAGGGGAGGGAAAAGGAAACAAGGGAAAAGAAAAAGAGGTGAAAAAATGGAAAAAAGTCTTTGTAAATAGGGAAAGGTGAAGGGGTTGTAGGGAGGGAAGGGGTATGGAGAAAAACAAAAAACAAGATATATCGTGTAAAGGTGCAAGATCCCAATGATAAATGTAACTGTATTGTTTGCTTTAAATGTACCAAAAAACTTAATGGAAAAATATTTGCTTCTCACCTCTACTCACAAAATTTAGTATAAAAATTTAGTATCCAAAATTTAGTATAAAAAGGCAACTGTTAACATTTATAAAATCAAATATTATTCTCTAAATCTCTAACATGTTCATAGTTCTGCAGTGATGTACTAGTAGAATAAAATAAAATAAAATAAAATCATAAACAATAAATATAGAGGCACATAGAACATGGCTGAGTGCTGAAGGGTTACTTCTGAAATCTCACATAAAATGGTCAGGACAAACATCAGATATGCCACGTGTGGGACTAGATGTTCTCATATTTACAAGCTAGTAAATTAATCTATGGGTGTCGTAGGTGCCTGCAGAAGAGAAGTCTTTTAATTCAGAGAAAACTGTTGTAAATATCACGAAGAGAAACAGGCAATTCAACCACTTCTATCAGGTGGTTGTCCCGGATTCCCACTGCGACGAAGCAGAGGGACCCAAGGAGACAGTGCACCTCTGTGAGTCTGTGGTGCGGCCGAGGAAGTCTGAACCCTGGTATCTGTGGCTTTCACCATACGCAGAGCGCAAGCTCGTCCTCTGTCCCAAGGAGAGTTCACTTCGTCATTTAGGAGTGCACGGTCCATCAAGCCTGAGAAGCAAACCAACTACAGAAGCCTTTCTCTATGTACCTCTCTTGGTCTTCCTCTTCTTGATCTGTCTCTCTCCCCTGACAGGCTCATTATTCCAAAGTGGCATTCACATATATCTAATAAATAAGTGCCCTTTTTCCTATGAGGAAACAAGTCCTACTAAATGGTCAAGGTGAAACCAACTTACTTTCCCACTGTCTCCTCTTTATCAGGTTCACAACAGGAAGCACAAAAAGGAAAACTACCTCACCCAAGTAGTTGGTGCCCTACAATGTGCCTACTTCTTTAGGGTTATAAATTTTTAAAACTAAATCACTGGTACTACTGGCATTAACCATGTCTTTCTCTATTTTTCTAAAAAAAAAATATTTTGGAATCACTTTTAGAGTGAAATATATGCTAAAAGCACATAAAAAAGCATTTCTTGCTTTTTGTTAGTGTACATTATTTGCAATTAGACAACCTTGCTATGCTTGATTACTTGCATTATTTTCCAGTAATGCCTTGGAAGCTCTCCAAAAGTCTAAAATTTTCTGAGAAAAAGTGTTTTATACCACTACTGAAGGCATTTTTAACACAGTTTAGAAATCGAATTCCAGAAACACTTAGCCAGAAGAAGTGTTATCCCAAAAGCATGGACCTTGATTGTGTTTATAAGTAGGAGATAACTCAAGAAATTACGCACACTCTCTAACATTCAAAAGTATCACTCGTAGAAAAATATCATGTAGAAAAACATTAAAAAGATTACAAATTAATACAACATTTTAATGGTGCAAATTAGGTAGTTGAAATGCAGAACAGGAAGTTTAGCTGAAGATATTCAAACCTCTGGTCAATTCTAATCCAAAGTCATGGCTTTAACCCACAGCATTTTAGACTTTTATAAAAGTACTTATGAAAAGGGTAATCTTCATTTTTTTTTAGAAGAACAAAATACAAACGGATTCTTACTGGGAAAGTCATAAACTAGAAGCAAAGCTAGAAAATGATCTTTTCCTTGTCTAATTTACAGCTTTACCTATACGGGAAGTTGGGTTAGTTTGTAAAAAACATCAACATTTCAGGTAAAAGCAAAAGGGTGGCTATTGATTTATTAAGATTACATTTTAAAAATTACACTGGTATAGCAATGTGGACAGTTATTTATTTCGAGCTTGCTATTTGATAAGCACTCTTCTGCACAGCTTCTGTGTGCATTCTCATGTGATGTGAGCGGTATGCATAATGCATAGTACAATTGCAGTTCTCAGAAGAGTGGTGAAGACCTTAAGATGACTCATTTTCCCAGAAACACACATGCAGTGAAATATGTAACAACGCTTTTATGTACATGAGGAGACTTGATAGCAAATATCTTTAGCTATGAAAGCATGCGGCCTAAGGCAAAGGTAAAATATCAGAAAATCAGTTTTATACTTTCTATTCGTGCTGCATTTGATCCATCTTCATATGAAAGAGGAAGGAAGACCGACTGAGTTCTGTAAGTTGGTCTCTCTGGCAAAATTTACACCATTCGAATGTCCCTAGATCTGATAGGTACAGATAACCCAGGGTGACTGCAGTGAAATGTAGAAAAAGATCCAAAATTATCAGCCAAAATATGTCATTTATCTTTGGGAGTATCAAGTCAATGATTTAAAATCATACTTTAAAAGCAAACAGGCAATCAGAAAACTGGAATCACACAATAAAATGGCCACATTCCTAAAATAATTCATGTTTTGTTAAATATCCATGTGCATATTGTTATAAATGCCTCTTCAAGCAGCATCAGACAGACTTATTATACACTTTGCCAGTGAAAATTTTAATTCGTTTTCACCACACGCCTCAAACTCATTTTTCCTATCTAGATAAGTTCTGTGCCTGCTCTTCTGATGTCCAAATACTTTTATTTAAAGGAGCAGAGGCCTGATGAGAGGTTAGTGGGAAATGATGGATCATAGCTGATGCCTTTGGACTGCATTCCGTCTCCAGAGCCTGGCCCTTTCCCTGGCTTCCATGAGTAGCTCTCCTGTGTACATCATTTTGGGAAACACAAGCCTAGTCATCTAAATCGTACTGAAGACGAGATGCTTCTAGCTCAGCGTTATGCAGACTTATGGTGCAGGCTTGAGGAATCCACTTACCCTCTTTCTTTTAGTTGTGCAAAAAAGGTATAAAAACTAAAGTTATTGAGTGTAATGATTGGTTAATGCCTCTAAAGCACTAAAGAAGTTCTAAAATGTACCAGGTGATGGAGGAGTAGAAATGTATGGACGCAGCAGCTCAATTCTCCACCAGCACTTTAGGCAATAAATACAACATTACAAATCTCATTCCTCTGTAGCATTTGGAGCTCCCAGGAGATAATGCTTTACTTACATGAATCCTATTAAGAGTAAGTCATGCATTTACACTTCTGTCAATAGCTTTATTGGAAGATTCTTTACACTTTATTTGCATTAGTGGTATGTTACAAGTTTTTATATTGCTATACAATTATATGGTATAATAGTTTTAGAACAGTGTATAATGAGAACAGATAGCAAAATTTTAAAACTGCGCACTGCTATGAGGTTATTACTTTGGAAGAGATGTGGGGAAATCCACAAATATGATGTGTTTAGACTCAATCCTTACAATCCATGCTTTATTCAAAAGGAATATTTTTAAACTTATGTATCTTGACGAATTGAGGGAATACTAGGAAATAGGGGTGAAAGTTTATTATACACTTAAACATTGCCTTATTTACTTATTTAATTATTTTTGAGACAAGGTCTCACTATGTAGCCCAGCCTGGCTATGAACTTGCAGTGATCCTCCTGTCTCAACCTCCCAAGTGCTGGGATTACAGGAGTGTGCCACCATGTCAGGCTGGAGTGCTTTATTATAGACTATTATTTGTTTATAAACACTGGAATTCCCATCACATTTCTGAAATGTAATCACTTTCCTATTTTTCCTGAAAGAGTTATAAAAATGACAGGGTAGATTTTATTGCATTGTGTTTTACAATTGATTGTTGTCTTAGTTACTTTCTTGTCACTGGAACGCAATACCAGACATGCATAGCTTTGAGGAGGGTAGGTTTATTGTGTCTCCCACATTGTAAAGGTTCCAATTTGTAGCTGGTTGGCTCTAAAGCAAGATAGCTCTGCTACAGAGCGGTGTGGAGGAGGAAAGCTTCACAGAGGGATTGAAGGAGGAGACGGGGAGAGAGGTAAACCCTTCCAGGCTAGGCCCCTAGTGACTCTCTGACCCAACCCCACCTTCTAATAGCAAGTCATCCTCAAGTCCTCATAACCCAGTCAACTTCCAAACACTGCTTCTGACTACACTAGGCTTTGGTGAGAAATTTATTTATAAACATAGGATTCACCAGGCAAAACTTGCCTAACTTCTTTAAGAAAGAAAATTGGGCTTTGGTAACACTTTTGATGTGCTGTTGCTAGCTAATAGAGAACACAGCAAATATTGATTATACAATATTGAGTTTTTCCTATTCCATCTCTTTATTTCAGAGTTATTTTCCTGATGTGTCAAACTGATTTGATACAAAAAGCATCTAGCAGAGTAGAACAGCACACAACTAGGCAAAATTTTGGGAGTTCTATCCGGTCTCTGGCTCCTTTTCCTTGATATTGACCCCCTGCTCTGCCCTCCTGGAGTCTGGAAAGTGAGCAGAGTCCTCTGCCATGCCCTGTTGCCATACTATTTCAGCCTCAGAGCCAGGACTGAACCGCCTAAGTGTGAACCAAATAATACTATCCTCCTGTAAGAAGGTGGTGAGTATTGTGTCTCTGTAAAAAGCAGACCGATTAATACAGGAAATTAGGATTGAGAGTGAGGTTGTTCTGTCACTGCACCTCACCAGATCGTTGAGAAGCCTTGGAATTGGCCTGTGAGAGGAATCTGAAGTAGTTTGAGGTGCAAGCTTGAGAAGATCCAAGATGATCTAAGCAGAGTATGATGGTCAGCTCTGGTCTGAGCTCAGAAGACAAGCATGCAAACAAGGACGCAGATAGTAACCATCAGTCTCAAAAGGTTTCAGCTAGGAACCAGGGCTGTTTTGGAAGTTGAAGTACAGGTCACCTATATTACATTCTGAAAAGACGTTTGTCTGTGTTTAGCTCATGTCCTGAATTTCTGCAGGACACTCAGATTAAGGATGATTAACTAACTGATCTGACTGAAGAAATGTCAAGGCAGCCCGACCTTCAGGCTGTGACATGAGTGTGCTTACTTCTTATAGTTAGATTTACAACAAGAATCAAAGACAAAAAAAAAAGAGAGAGCAAAATTCATGAAAAACTTAAATTTTGATCCAAATGAACCATGTGTATAGTGTTACTAATAAAAAGATACCGAGGACTTTACAGGGTGAGAAGAAGAAAGATCCCTTGAAGGGATCTCAAAAATCAGCGATAGTCCACCTATGACAGACTCCAGGGTGAAAAGGTGTAAAACTTCCACTTGAGAATCGTTTCCTTGAGACCTCTGCTCCAGAAGTGAGTCCTACAGAATTGGTACTCGAGGAGTCATTCTGTTGGGCTCCGCCATCGCGAATTCAGGGCGCTGTAGCAACGCTCAGAGTGGGCCCAGCTACTGCCCCTGCTGCAGCAGGCCTCGTCCTCACCCATCAGTTGATGACTTTGCTAGCCTACCAAGTGCAAGAGTGCTGATGTCAGGGAGGGTACGACCCAGGCTTACAAGAAAGACCTGGGAGGCCAGGCGATGTGTCTCTGACGGGGCAGTGGGTGAAAATGTGATTGTGAAGCTGTAGGCACAGTGGAGATCTAGGAATGTGCAACATATGCCGGGAAAGCAACAGGCCATGAGGCATGCCAGCCCCGGAGAGAGGCCAGAGTGGTACGGCCAGCCAGGCTCTGGAGCTCACTTCTCCCACTGTGTTCCTTGAACACCAGGCACGCAGCTAACACATGCCCTTCAGGATTTTGATTTGATCCTACTCTTTTCTATCCTCCTTTCTCCTTTGGAATAGAAATGCTTACCATCTGACATTTCACCTTTTGAATATAGAACCTTTTTTTTATGTTTGTTTTTTGCAGTGATTAACAGCTACCATTTCACCTTGAGCTTCAGTAGAGATTTTAACTTGAGCTTTTGAAAAACAATGCTGGAACTGTTGTAACTTTGGGGAAGGCGTTACTGTGATTTTCCTTGTTTGAAAATAGTTATACCAGGTTGCGAAGGATTATTGACTTACTATTGCGTTTATTTGGGAAATAAGTACGGTTTAACAGATGTGTTTATTTGTCCAGTTGACGAAGGGTGGGCATGATGTGTCAACCTCACTGGATTGAGAAATGCCCAGCAGATGGCTGAAGCACACTTTGCAGTACTTTGGAGTGGGTTGTAAAGATGTTTCCATCGTAGCTCCTGCCATGATGTTTCTGCCTTGGAGACAGCCAACCTGGGACTTAAAACTTCTGAAACCATGAGCCTAAATAAATCTTTCATCCTGCGAGTTCTAGATGTTGTATATTGAGTTTCATTGATAGCATGACATTTGTATTATTCTATTTTTCAAAGAGAAGAGATGATAAAAAATAACCATAGAGTTCCAATCTTGTATTTCTATTATTTAAATAAATATATGATTTTTTTTCTCTTAAATATGCCTTCTTCTTGGTTTTGGTTTATGTAAATTATAACCCTACTGAATCTCTTTATTTGTGTATTTCCCATTGCAGAAACCCCATCATTCATATGACATTTTCTGTTCCAAATATTTCACATATGATAAGGATCTAGGGATAACTTTACCCCCTTTTTAACAAGTTTGCTACAATTTTTCACACTATATCTTAAAAGAACACTTTGTATTAGGCACTTATACTATGCCTTTTATATTTTAAGAGGATATATATTTATGTATTAATTTTAACTATTAAAATTTGTGAAAATTTGGATCATGCATCAAAATGATTTGAACTTTTAAAAACATTAAGACTTATGCCAATATATTTTATTAACTAATTTCTTCTGATTTTAATAAAATAAAAAGCTCTCCCTGGAATACCGGATAAAGGATAATTCAGTCAGTAAGACACATGAAAAAGCAAGATATTTTTTATTACATTTATTGGAACACTTTAGGTATACGATACAGTTATAGTCATCATTCGGAACTTATACCTTTACATGATGTATCTTGGTTCTTATTTTTTCCCCATTCCCTTACCCTCCCTCCAAAGCTGCTATCTAAGACTTTGTTTCCTTTCTTCCCTTTTCTCATACTTATTCCTTTCTCTTCTTTCCTTTCCCCTACCCCATTTAGGCCTTTTTTTCCTATTTCACATTATCAATTATACATTTTGATACTTATTTACACTTTTAGTTTCTCACACCAGGGAAACTAGTTGGTATATACACATGTATATCCTATTTACTTCACTTAAGAATATGACCTCAATGTGCATCCATTTAGCTGTAAATGTCTCTAGTTTCTCATTCTTTATGGCTGAGTAGTAACCATAACACACACACACACACACACACACACACACACACACACACACATATAGCAGTCATTCTTTCTGGTGTGAGGTGGAATCCCAGTGTTGTTTTCATCCGCATCTCTTGAATGACCAGTGATATTGATTTTTTTTCATGTTTATTTGCTGAAAAGCAATTTTTTTTTGGTGATTTAGATTTGGATTTTTCTTACATTCTGGCATCCAATCAATAGTTGCATAATCTCTGTATCAGGAATAAATAATAAATAAGATTAATGTAAAGTATTTTTGACCACTAAATCAGATAATGTAGGTAAAGCAACTGGTAGAACATTGCCATGAAGCAGATGTTCCACAATTAAAACAGTACAAGATTTCAAATAGGTACAGATTTATTCATTGAGCACATTCTTGGTGGTGGATTCATTTATGTGCTGACATATGAATGAACGAAAGATCAGAATTAGCTCTCATGATAAGTATGACATTCATGTTCTATAACTTTTCATAATCCTTCATTTCTCAATAGATGAAACTCTTTCCTTAAAATGCCTATAAAAAACTGTGTTTCCTTCATTTAGCCCTAAAGTATAAATACAGACATTTATGCAATTCAGATTAAAGGAAGTATTTTGAGTTCCAGCTCTGTGAATAAATTGTGTGGTATTCTCGAGTCTATAAATGTGTAAGCACGGAGTTATTTCTATTGTAAATGGGAATTTCAGCACATACTCTTTCTCTCCCACACATTGCTAGGGTTAATTTATAAATTCCAATGAACATAAGGTCATGACATTATCGAATTTCCATGTTACGTGGTCTAATATGTCAGTTGCTCTCCTTCAAGACTAATCAGGAAGCAACTGGTAGAGAGCGTGTGTGCACAAAGAGAACCAGGGAGCCCTGTGTGTGCGCAAGGTGCAGAGATACAGAGGGACAGCTCAGAGCTTATCTGGGGTTGCTCTTCAAATTTCACACTTGTAAGCATGCGTAGGCATGTTATAGCCAAAAGCTGAGGGCATCGCCAAGAATTTGGATCTGAAAATAAACCTTAAAACGAGGGATAATAGTTTAGCTTCTGGGTTTGACTTTTCAAACATCTAAGTAAGAACTAAATTGAATTGAATTTGCAAAGGTGCAGGAAAAGCCCAGAAATGTTAGCTAATTATTCTAGGCCTCCATTCAGAGCTTCAAGATAAGAGCAGGGTTTTCCATCAGTGAAACCCAGAGTGAAATTCAACAAGAATTAGAACATTGTCAGTGGGACTTGGACTGTGGGCTGCTCATTGGGAGCTGCTACTTTCGGGATTAGGAAAATATATTGCACAAAGAGCAGAGTTTGACTGTCAAAAACTGTGAACTAGGTCATAAATAGATGATAGTGATCATCACGTGTCTGGTGAGATACTTTCAAATGTGTATAGAAAACACGAGGTGTTCTTAGATCACCTGAGTGTACAAGTACTCTGCTAGCACGATGCACATCACGGCTCTCTTTCTTGAGCTCCCCTTTACCCGGGGCAGAGCCAGGCTGGGACCCAGCTTCAGTCCCCTGGAGGACCTTCTGCTTTCTCTGCGCCACTTTAAGATGTCAGCAATTTTAGTTTTGTTTTTTTTTTTATAGTTTTTATTTCTTTGTGGTAATGGAAATGGATATGAAGATTAGTGATTATGTACATGGAATAATTCAGACTTAGTATAACAAACTATCATGGGAAGAGAACTTTAGGAGAAAATGGAAAGATAAAAAATAAATAAAATAGCCAGATGTCTTATATACTGACGCGTGAGTGGCCAGCGTCATTTTCATGTGTACTTTGAACAGCGAACAGCTTTATTACTCGTACATAATCCAACCTCAGAATTTGATAATCCTTCCGGTGTGTCAAAATCCACTCTGATCTCTTTATGTGTATAAATACATTTAATGCTCACCACAACTGTATGAACCAGTTAGAATTATTGTCCTATTTCAGAAAAGAGGAAAGTGAGGTAGAGGGAATTGAAATGATTCACTTGATCTCACAGAAAGCAAGTTTCCACACAGTTTTGTGGAGCGAGAAACTGAGCCAGCACTCAGTTCACAACACTAACTTTCTCACTACGCGGCCTACTCCTGCGATCATCGTTTCTCTCTGTCCCCAATTCATAACAATATAATAAATTTGCTCACTTCGTGATAGAAAGGAAGTCTTGCTACGTCAAATTACAGATCTGTAAGGAGAGCTCCGCCGAGATCGCATCTCCTCACGGCTTACCATCCATTTTTCCTTTGAGATAATTCCCGAGGTTTGGAATTTAAGGAAAATGTGAAAGAGAAAATCATTTCATGAGAGAAGTGTAACTGGACTTTTCAATCATGTGTGACTGGTCTTCCACAGAAGCTTATCTGACATACAGAAGTGTCCAGTAAAGGGGTAGTATATTCCAAATGCAATCCTCTTTATTATCCAGTTATTTTGAATTCAGATGACTTCTCCAGTAAGAATATAAATATCAGTCTGCCCCTATAGAGGGGAGATTAAGAAGAAAAATATTACACCCCAAAATGCTGTTGACCTAGGCCTGTTCATAGGCACCATGGACTTCTACTTTGCCTGACTCCTCATCATTGAGATCCCCGGATTGACAGATTAATTGAATGTAACTATTGCCGTTGTCCAATTTGTAGATCTCCATCCAACTTTTGATTTGTGTAGGCTTATTTATAATGCACTATGTTTCCTCCTAATTATGTATACTTCCAGAAACATGCAACAATGATTGGATCATGCATGCTTTTGAAAGACCACATTGGGCCAGGAATCGACATCACGTATTTCTCTAACAGGTGTATTAAGAAGTGTCTTGACCGGATCCCTCCTAAACGGTGCAATGGTGTTGAAGAATGGAAAGCTCAGTCAGGATCTGACTTTCAGAGTCTGCTGCAGGATGGGGCAGAAAGGGTGTGGGTGTTCTCACAGGGTGGAGGTGAAAGGCAAAGAGCCCTGTTACCAATGCACTAACACAGACCTCTCCTAGGATTACTTACTCACCTCCTACGGGCCTCATGCAGGTATTTTATTCATACAAAATAATTTATCTTCACCCTAAAGTTAGACATTCCCATTAAGAGAGTAGCTGAAGGAATATTTCTCAAAAACATTGACTTAAAACCCTCTTGAGAGGACAGTGCCTTGGCTTTGCGTTCCGTGAAGCACAGACACACACCAACAGTTTATTTTGCCTTAATAAAAACATACTTTAAGCCATGGGACACCCATTTAGAAATTTCACTGTCTTTCACCTCTGTATCTGGTATATAGATATGTTCTCCCAGGAATACTTTGTCCTTAACCTCGGGGAAGCACTTTTATTTTTCTATTAAGCAATTATTAGGGTTTATTCATAATAGATTTTATCTAATAAATTCCTTTTATTCTCCATAATGTTTTGCATCTTAAAATGCACTCGATGTAGAGATAAGGACTTTATTCTTATTTTTGGCATAGTATTAGAGTAAAAAGGGTCACACTTCCTCCTCAAATAAGGAGTATTTTCATGCCTTCAATCAAGTAAAAAATGTTATGTGTATGTTTTAGCAAAATCATGTTTTACAT
Source organism: Fukomys damarensis (assembly GCF_012274545.1). Taxonomy (NCBI): domain Eukaryota; kingdom Metazoa; phylum Chordata; class Mammalia; order Rodentia; family Bathyergidae; genus Fukomys; species Fukomys damarensis. The sequence continues at coordinate 6,067,740 of NW_022900938.1, read as the reverse complement.
TATTATAATTATTACTCTTCTTATTAAGATATGTGACATGCTTGTCAGTAGATAGGAGAGCAAAACATAAACAATTCACAGTGAAATTTATTCACACGTCCAAAAAATATAGACATAAGTTTCCAAAATATTCATGTTTCTAATATTTTTTCTTCCGAACTTCACAGATTTTAATACGTACAAAAATTTTGAAATAATATTTTGTGTACTCAAGGACATCACACATAAACTGAGAGTAGTGAACAACATGAATATATTAGAAAATAGATCATAATTGATTTTGAAGTTTGTATGTACACTCATTTGATTGATTGCATATTGATAGGATTTAACAGTTTTAGTAGTTTTTAGTCATTTTAAGGTATGATAAACATGATCTATACTTTTTAAATGTTTCACATTTTAATTCACACTAGAAAACAGTGCAATTTTATACTAAAATTATGCAGTGCCCAGTTTCAAGATTCATGAAGTTTCATAAGGGAAGTTCATCCACAAAGGATATTTAAAATTTACTTTCCTGATATTATGAGAAATTCAGATTGAATCACCTGAAGTATATAACAAGCAGCCATGCAAAATTAAAAGAATGATGTAAGTGGCTAGTGAAAATTCACTTTGATGTTAAATATGAAATCCTTTATGGCCATCTATAATAATTTCATCCCTATAGTTTTGCTTGTACTTGATAAACAGAGAAAATTTGATTTATTTAGCATATTTTTCCTTTAACTGACTGATCCATTATGCCAAGGAATGTAGTTTAAGTGAAAATTCAAATCTTCCTCATTTTTTATTGTTCTGCTTTATTAAGTATACATTTACTTACTCTTGGATTAATGAATGAAGCTATAATAAAATATTTATCTCCAATCTTTCCAGCTGCTCTGTGTTATTGAATGTCCTTTGGCATGATTCATATCTTTAGCCCAAATCTCATATTATCTCTGATGTAATAAACTAGCCATGATCTCCATAGTGTTGGTTTTACTGGCCTATATTTATGCAAACCTTTTAGGTAAATGATTTATTTATTAGTCTCAAATATTATCTAAAAGTGTAATTTTTGGAACTTAATATAAGATTCTTTTGCATTTGACTTTGCTTTTGGCAAATAGATTACTTGCAATTTGCAACAAGATAAAGATATGTTAATTAATGATTGCATAGAAAAAATTATGTTTAAAATCATGGCACTATGAAAATCTACATTGTGCTGAAAAATTTAAATGGCATACTATGACAGAAATTAAAATTGAGTTCGAACGATATTTTGCCTACATTTAAAATCAATTTTTACATTATGAAAATAAAAAGATAAATTAATAACTACTCAGTCTACATTATAGACTGAAAATAATACCATTAATTCTACTTGTTTATTCAAGTGGGTTTTTATTTGGATAAGTCATAGTAAATATATTACAAGGTGTACACAGGATTAACATTTCTGCTTTGCTTTTCATCTTTAAAATAATGTTATCATTTTAAACTTATTAAATATAAAGCTTTCAGAACATCCATTCAGTTATAGTCTATTAAAGCAAATAAAGTTATCCTCTCATATAAACTGAATATTTTATTTTGATATATAATTTTGTAAATAATTTAAATGATGTGTACATATAAAGATAAGCACTACACATTGTATATTCTATATTGTCATGTGCTTCTGTATTTTAAAGAGTGCACTAGATATGTAAAACAAGATTAAATTTAGTATATTTTCAGATAATTATTCAATTATTTTGTGAACATAATGTAATGAGTTAAAGAAATGCATTATTTTTATTATGGTAGCTGTTTATAGTTGTAATATTATTCATTTTCACTGGAATAAACTTTCTACTGTATATATCTCTCACACATGATTACTGTAGAATAAAATTTCTGAAGGTAAATTTATTAATCAGAAATAATTGCTTTTTAAATTTAAATTAAACATATATATGTGTGTG
>NW_022900938.1:6003946-6064682 GCF_012274545.1 Fukomys damarensis | reverse complement strand
GCTAAAGGGGATTTGAATTTGGGTCCTTGTACTTGCAAGGCAGATGGCAGAAACACCGAGCTCAATCCTGGTCCATCATATTCTTTTTAAAATTTACTTCAAACTAAGGCATCAAAATATAAACAAAACACATCAGTGGAGTACCACGGGATGTTTTAATATATGGATAAATTGTGTAATATTAATCAAGTTAAATATGATTTATGTCCTCAACATGTATCGTTTTTGTGGTGGGTATTTGAACTTTACTTTATTGACATTATAAGATATGCAGATTATGTCTAAATAGCTTGTGAAAAGCCATTTTTAACATTAAATATGGAATCCTTTATGGCCATCTATAATAGTCTCATCCCTGCAGTTTTGTTTGTGCTTAATAAACAAGTAGAGATAAATGTGATTTTTGTAGCAGAGTTTTCCTCTAACTGATTGATCCATCATGCCAAGGATATAGTTTAAGTGAAAACTCAAATCTTCCTCCTTTTTCTCTTGCTTCTGGAGTTCTGAGCACTCAGTCCTTTGCATCGCTCCGCAGTCAGGCTCCTGCGCAGTCGCTCACCAAGCTCTCCTCCTTCCTCTGGCTGGTGTCCCCCACCAAAATTTCTTTTTACCTCCCTGTCCTTTGCTCTTGCCTCGGTGTGCCCTCCCCTCCACATCCAATTTCTACAAGGTCAGCTTTTTGAGATTCCACTTTGGAGTGAGATCATGAGAATGCTGTGCCTAATTTGTTTAAAGTTGATGTAGACAAAGCTAAGTAATTTTTTTAAAGTGTAGAAATGCCGACGTGACTAATACTGAATATTACTCATTTTAAGTAGTGTACCTGTGAATATATTTATCATTATACCCAATTATCAACCAACAGAATGAAAGCATTAATTCAATTACATTGACTTAATAGACAACAAAATTATCAAACTTTTATAACAATAGCTTTAATTTCTCTTTGGGTGAAATCTCTTCAAATTATTTGTTCTTTTAGCTATTGAGATATGCGCTGCATACATTGTATGTTAGTCTATTACAAAATTATTTTTCCAAACAGAAATGAAATAATGTATACAAAAATGTATCATGTCATAATTAGAATGGAAGTAAATATATTTTGTCATATTTGCTAATAATAAATGTAAGCATTTCTTTGTATGTCTGTCTAATCCATTTCACCCCCTCTTCCACAGAAGTGGATGAAGTTTTTAACAATTTTTTATAATCCCTATGATGATTTTAATTCTAGAAATTGTATAAATACCGGGACAGTCAACAATTAAGTATTAATTCTTTAATACACATACACAAATGTTTTTCTCACTCATGTAATAGTCCAAAAGAGATTGTTGATGGACTGTTGAACACCCAGGAACTTGGGTTCCTTCTTGCTAGTACATCCTCAGATGGACAAAAGCCACTACCCAATCTTCGTCACTGATCTGAGGCCAGAAAAAAGAAATAAGCTAGTCTATCTATTCAGGAGAAAGGGTGCTGACCACCCCGGAAGTCATGGGTGTGGTTCTCGTCCACAGTCATAAGGCAACACTCACTGGCTCAGATGCACGGGATCACCTTGTTGAGAGAGGCTTTGGGAAAGCTGTGGTCCACGTAACAGAAAAACAAGGAAGAAAAAAAAAACATTTTTTTTCACTGTTCCCGAACGCTCTTAAAAGAATTTGAATTTGAAAAAGAAAAAAGAGGAAGGCAAGAAAATACATCCTACCTTGCAGGATCCCTTTCTTTAGGACCAAGAGACTGAATGTTTTTAAAGCCAAGGGTGATGACTTCATGGAATGCAGGAAGAAGAATCATTTTCTACTTAAAGGAATGTTCTTTTCCCTGGTTTTGCCAAGGAGTAATTATTTTTCTATTTTGATACTTTTTCCATAATGAATGCCATAGCTCAAGGCAGAGAGTTATTTTTCATATTGATTATAATCTTAGGCAAATCAAAATAAGTACCGCGGGCAAAGAGAAAGGAATGTAATCTTGTAGAATCAGCTGGTTTTATGAGACACAAACTTAGAGAGGAATGACGCATCTGAAAAGAAGAGTTAAGAGGATGAGCTGGAGGCTGGGACACCAACAGCAACTGATAACCGAAACTAGGGAGGACAGCGCAAATCTGGTTACACGTGGCTCTTAGATCTCCGCCCTGTAAACCCACCAGAAAACACATTTTTATTGTTTTAAACCAAAGGATTGTTCTAGCAGCCCTAGCAAATTAATGTTCTTACCAGAATTGAGAAGAATGCAAATATGTACACTTTCTCCATTTGTAGTCAGAGTAGTATTGGAAGTCATAATCTGAGCAATTTGAAAAGACAAGATATAAAAAAAAAATTCAATTTGGAAAGGAATGTGTAAAACTAACCTCTAATTTCATGTGGTATCACTTTATATAAAGTCCCAATTAATTCACAACATTAAAATATTACTTATGATAAATGAATTCATCAAATTTATAAGAGTAAAGAAGAAAAAAAGTGGCTTTTCTATGTAGAAGCAGTTAGTAATGTGAAAATGAAATTAAGAATACAATTCCATTTAACTATATTCAAAAATGATATAATACACAGGAGAAAGTTTAGCCAAGATACTGTAAGATTTGTACACTGAGCACCATGACACATTTCTCAAAGGCATTTGAGAAGACTTCAGACATATAAAGATATCACATGTTAATACCTAAAGGACTTAATATTTTAACACGGTTACAGTCTTTGAAGTGATCCACAGATTTAATGCAATTTATATTGACATCTTAAGGGCCTTGCTTTTTGTCTTCATATCTGAGAAATGGAAAACTGTTCCTTGTAAATGTGTGGAATTGCAAGGGACCCCAAATAACCACACATACATGCAGGTGTGTGCATGTGTGAGCACACACACACACACACACACACACATATTTGATTGAGAGAAGAGTTTGAAGCGCCGCTCTTTTTGATTTCAAAAGTTCCTACAAATCTATGGTTGTTAAAGCAATGTGTAGCTGGGATGAGGGTGGCAATACACAATACACGAGTAGAATGGAGATAACATCAATAAACTTTTGCATCTACAGTCATTTAACTTTTGGGGGTGGTTTTTGTTTTTGTGTTTGTGTTTTTGCTACCAGGGATCACACTACAGTCCTTGTGCTTGAGAGGCAGGATGCAGAACCACTGAGCTAAATCCCTAGCCCTGCAGTCAAATGACTTTTGACAAAGGAGACAAGATCATTCCATTATAATCTCCATAGCAAAACATTCTGGAACATGTCAAAGAGTGTACAAAATTAGCTAAGAAAGAAATGAGCAATTTAAGTACAAATACTATATATTTCTTGGTGGGAAAAAATCCATAGAGATAAGTTACATGGCCTTGGATTTGATAATGGAGTTTTACATATGACACCAATGCAGAATTAGCCAGAGAGAAATCATTAAATTGAACTACCTAAAATTAATTGTTTGTGAGTCAAATTACACCATACAATTATGACAATTCCCAGCACAATATAAAAGGTTCACAAGTTGTATACCCGATCATCATCTAGTATTCAGAATATTTGAATCATCCTTGAAAATGAACATCCATACAAACAACCCGATCAACACATGAGAAAATTTTCCCAAAGAAGATACAAGGAACTCAGAAATCCCAGAAGCTCATTAAGATACTCAGCATCATTACTCATTGGGAAAATGCAATCAAAACCACAAAGGGACACTGTATTGCATCTACTAGGATGGATATAACTTAAAACAAAGAAACGAGCAAAATAAACCCCAGAAAACAAGAATTGTTGGCAGCTAGAAAATGGACATTTTGGAAACTCATGTATTGCTGGTTGGAATATATAATGTGCAGCCACAGTAGTAAATATTTCTGTGTGTTCTTATTAAATAAAATAGTATGACCATATGACTCAGCAATTCCCCATCTATGAATCTATCAAAAATATTAAAAAGTTTGCTAAATATGCATACTTGTGCAATAATATTCATAACTATAAATGCATAATGGCTCAAAGAAATAAATAACCATATATCCAACATCTACTGACTGTGTACACAGAATGCCTGATGTACATGTAAGGGAACATAACTAAACAAAAAGAGAAAAACTGGGGGTGTTGCTTTCTGCCATAACACCATGGACCTTGAAAATACTAGATAAAGTGACCTAAATATAAGTAGCTATATTTCATGATTCAATTACGTGAAATATACAGAGTATGCTAATTTATTTAGACAGAGTAGCAAGTGGAGGATGGAGGTAGGGAGTAAAAGTTTAATGGAGACAGTATTCTCCTTTGGCATGAAGTAAATGTTCAGAAAAATAGAAATTAATGCCAAATACTACTCAAAAATATGAGTTTCTTTCATTGTACTAATCCAGTTCCCTTTTGAACATCGCTCCATTCAAAATATATGTTCATTTTACACAGATATTTATTTTAACAATTTTTCTATAAAAATTGGATCTTGTATCACCTTGACATTGTTTTTAATCATTTTAAGCTATTGTAATTTAACTATAAATTAATTTGTTGACCTATGATATGCATAATTTATTTTTTGTGTGTGACCCATGAATTCTTAGTATAATTCTCCATATATTGAATTTTATTGAAAAATTATCTGATGTAAATAGTAAATTTTAAATATTACATAAAGTGATTCAGAAGTTGCACGATTCAATTGTAAAAAAAGTCAAAATTAATATACTATTTAAAAATCACATAGTAAATCATAAAACAGAGATATGTTTCATGAAATTTAAATTATATTACTTTTGTGGATAAGAAATGGACATAGGAAAACAGTCACAGAGGGACCCTCAAATAAATGTTATTTTATGTTAATAGGCAGAGCTCTGCTTCTCTGGGAATATATTCAGTTACTGTATCATTAATATGTTTGCTTTCTTTGAAATATATTTTTGTATGTGGCATTATCAACCTTAGAGGGTATTCAGGAAACAACTGAGTCTTCCTGTTCAAATTACATTATAAATGTGTGTAATGCACTTCACTGTAATGTCATTCAAGGATTTCTTTGTTAGTGTGTATTACAGTCAAGAGGCAACAATTTATCTCCTAAGTAGAGAGTAATTCTAAACTGTTATACAGTGCTATTCCTCTCTCCCTCAAGGAGGATGTGATTTATGGAGCTAGGGAACACTTCTTTTTTCTTTAGCATAATAGCATCATAGTCTCTATAAAGTTGTGGAAAATAGAAAACTACACTCATATCTATATATATATTTTTTTGGTTTTTCATTTTTAAATAAAAGTTTAGATTTGCTAACAGTCCAAAGTAAATACAAGGAATTTTTTTTTCATTGCAATCTGGAAAAATATATCTCCTGCAGAGAATAATTGCTTGTTTTCTTAACGTAATATTTTAAGATTGCTGAACTAATAAATAAGCATTCAACCAACTATTAAATTAAAAATATATTAGTATGGACTGAAGGTGGAAGAAAACAATTTACATGTACTGCCAAGGAAGTTTCCAAGTCTGTGTTTAATCACATACATAAAATTGAAAGGCATGCTATTTTTCAACACTGTGTGCTGTTTTCAAACTCAAATGGATCCAGGCTTAAATGTAATTACCAAGAATATCATGATTACTCCTTATTCCATATTCTGTATTTATTATCCTATTGGATTTTTCTTTTACATTTTGAGTTATTTCCAGTTAAAAACCACACTAGTGGACAGAAACCAGATTCATGTTCTTTCAATATCATGGGCTTGGAGTCCTAGGGTCTTTTTTTTATGACTCTTAACAGAAAGTTATTTTGGGAGAATTGCTTGGATTTTGTTTCTTTATTCACCCATCACCACATGCCATTTTGTGGTGTGGTTGAGAAGAAACCAACAGGCTGATATCTGATATTGGAACAGGGGAAAAATAAAATTGTGCAAAAAAATAAGCACTTTTGTAGGATAAAAATAGGAATACATTTTTATACATGCAACACAGTTAAGGCAAGATGTTATATTGCTGGTTTTTGACTGATACAGAGGTCATACTCAGAATGTCTAATAGAGTATTGAGAAAGGGAAATTTATATATGGATCACAGTTTCATAGATACTGAATGTTTCTGTTCCCCATGAAAAAATACACATCTTTTAATGAACTTCAAGGGTGCTTTTGAAAATAATGAACTCAGTATGGATTTACAGAAACCAGTCATCATATCAGAACAGATAACAGCTTTATAAGTCCTTCTTAAAAATAGAATTTTGGGGATGGGAATTTAGCTCAGTGGCTTGGTGGCCTGCCTTATAAGTGCAAGGACCTGAGTTCGATCCTCAGTATCACAAAAAATAAAATAAAAATAAATAAATAAATAAAATAAAAATAGAACTTTGGGACTTGAAAATAGTTTATAGCTCTTAGCTAAAGAACATTAAATTACAGTTGACAAAACTGATTTGTGGCTTAGTGTAATAATTTTCCCAGAGTTATACAAGAGACTACAATCACAGAAGCAAAATCTTACCTTCCTTATTTAGGAAGTTATTACCAGAATTTAGGTGCAGAAACTGCCTACTTTCCCTATCAAGGAAATAACACTGGTTTCACAAACAAAGCAGTCTTCATCTAAATTTTAGCTGTTGCCCATTTATTACAAGTTCCTTTCTACTTCAGCCTTTTGTCAGAAAGATCTGATAGTGGAAAAGCCCACTTTTAAAATATGAGAAAGAAAATTTTCAACCTGTTAAAAGACATAATAAGGAAGTCAAATTAATTATTCAGGCAGTCACACCAAGGAGAGGTGAGGAGCCACAGAGTACCGGTGTAATTCCCAGATGCCCAGAATGACATGTCTGTTCTTCAGGTAACATTTTCATCAAACAGCATGCTTTCCAGAATGACTAGTTGAGAAGTAGCTATTTATGTTTTCTTACTCTTATGTTGTTTCTCATTTTAATCCAGCCAGTAAAGATTTAGAAATACTGAAGAAAAATAAACAATAGCACTTTGTCTAACCTAGATAGGCAAAAACAACAAATAAATCACAATTTAATGATTTTTCTTGCTTATTTTTTAAATAGTGCTAGTTTTAAAAGTAGTTCATTGATCTCATTCTATGATTTACTTTCACTTTGTAATTACCTTAATGCTACCACTAACCAGAATTACTCTTGAAGCATGAATAACTCACTGATTAGGGATGTATCAATTGTAAATGGAACTCAAGTTCTTGAATTCTACACAATATTTAAGCACTAAAATAATAGCATCAATTAGATAGATACTGAAAATGAAATATTGCTTTAAATGGTTTCATTTGATTGTCATAATATCCTTTTTTTTTTTTGGTACCGGGGATTGAACTTGGGTCCTTGCGCTTGCAAGGCAGGCCACCAAACCGCTGAGCTAAATCCCCAGCCCTGTCATAATATCCTTTAAAGATTGCATAATTATTCACAGACAGAAACAAAATCAAACAAGATTGCACAATTCAGTAATCCAAACTAATATTGCAGATGACCAGAATATTGATTATGCCCAAGGCAGTCTGTGAATGTTAAGTCCTCAGTTGGCTTGTTTACAGAAGTAAGTCTGGCTGAAGCCTACATGTCAACTAGCACACAAATTCCATTCTCACAACTAAAACCTTCAGACTAAGAGGACAATGCTCTAATTACAATCATATATTTTGTCTATTCTGTTCCTAATATGAGACTGCTTTGTCTTGTCTATTACAAACTTTATTTACACTAATATCTATAGAAATGGTACATGGCTTGCCTTTAACTCAGTAATGTCAATACCTGGGGCAGGTCAGCACCTTTGTTGATTGTACTGGCATTGGTCATACTGGCAACCCTCTTTCTCTCACCTAGTTCTGTCTTTTAGAGTACTTATTTCTCAGTCCTGTATTATACACTGGGCAGGGTATTGGAATCTAACTGCAGGGGTTTCTGGTAAATACAATATGCAAATTGCTTCTTCATTCTAAAATTCACTAAATTTCAAGAATCTCAAAAATAGTAAAAAAGAGTTCATAAAAAGTAAAATGACAAATGCCTCAATAAATCATTCATAGTATATTTGATTCTGATTAAATGTGTGGACAAACAATTCACACATACTTAAATAAAATGTATGTCAATAAATTGTACAATGTTAACTCTTTGGAATGAAAAGGAACATGAGGAATAATTAGAAAATTTCACTCACAATATTGGATTCAACTATTTGTAGAGTTAAGAATTAATATTAAAACATTATTGAGATACAACAAAATATATTGTCATTTTTCAGTTTGATTTTCATGACCAGAACTTGTATTTTCAACACACATTGTATGAAGAATTAATTCTGTCATCTAATTTGTTGATGTATAATTATTCACGACACTCTTGTGAAGCTGACTTTGTAGTATCAGTGCAATATTTCACACTTTATGTATTTAGCATTTCTCTTTGTTTAATTTTGTGCTTTTTTTTTTGGTACCAGGATTTGAACTCAGGTCTTTGCGCTTGCAAGGCAGGCCACCAAACCACTGAGCTGAATCCCTGGCCCTAATTTTGTTTTCTTAGCAAAAGTGATGTTTGTCATTTTTATCTTCTCAAAATATTAACTCAATTTTATTGATTTTTCCCATTTTAAAATTTTTGTTGTATTTATTTTTGCTGTAATCTGTACTATTTCCTTCTTACTATACTCACTTTGGACATTGGGCTTAGTTTGTTCATTCCTTATAGCTCTTTGGAGTATATTAAATTGCTCTGAATCAATCTTTCTCTTTCCTTTATTTTTTTTTTACGTAAGCATTTATACCTATAAAATTCTTGCTGAAAATAGGTTTTGTTGTAGCCTGTGCATTTAGGTAAATTATGTTTCAATGTTCATTTGTCTCAAGATATTTTTTAATTCCCCCTGTAGTTACTTTAATGAAATTGGTTGTTGAAGAGCATGTTTTTGTAGATTCCATGAAATGTAAATTTTCTAAAATCTCCTCTCTCTAATTTCTATTTTGGTAAAAATGTGGTCAGAGAATATAGGTATGATTATGAATTTTTCTTAATTTTGCTAAAGTTTGTTGTGTGATTCAACATGTGATGCACTTTGCAGTATATTTTATGTGTATTTGTGTAAAAGATGTCCATTTTACTGCAATAAGATGTTTCATTTTCTTATTTAATGCCTGTACTTTAAATTTTCATACCATCCAGTGAATTCACCAAGTCTTTTTAATTCCTTTTCCCTATTTTACATTTTTTTCTTCTATGACTATACATTTTCAAATAATCTATCCTGAAGTTCACAGATTTTTTTCACATGCTTAATCAGTTCTACTGTTGACACTCTATTAAATTTTTATTTCCTTCATTGTATTTTTTAGTTCCAGAATTTATCTTTGATGGTGGGGAGCTAATTTCATTTTCTGCTAAAATTTAAATTTCACCATGTAGTATTTTGCTGATGCCACTGAGGTTTTTATCTGTATTCTTTCAGCTTCCTTTTTAAAAATGTTATTTTAATGTAATGCAAGTAGATATTAATAAAGACTATCTAACAACACTTCTATGAAAAAAATACAATTTCATAAAGAATAATTGGAGAATAACAAAGGTAAATACACTGCATATTATTGCAGGAGACCAGTTTGAACTCCACTGAACAGGCTTTAAATATTATTGAATTGGCTTCTGTATTTCAGCTATTGATTAAAATTACAAATCATTCTAAGGCCTAAGTGTAAGTTGCTAATTGTCCCTCTGGCTGCTGTACAAAGACAGACATCCCTATGCCAACAGTCACAGTGTAGGTCTTAATGATCAATGAGATATGATGTCTCTAATAGCAACAAAACACTGCAGCTGAGGAACTGTGGCTCTGTGCAGCCAATGTCATAGATCAAGTGTCAGCTAAGATAATACAGGTGGCTCGTTGTTATGACCTGCACGATAGCACAGGTGGCTTGTTAATTATGACCTGTCTTTCACAAGTATACATGATTACTCTCCTTTAATAGCCTGGATAATTAGTGCACTAGTTCTGCTATTCCTTATATCTGCCTTGATGCCCCTTTGCTATGCTGTGTAATCATAAATGATGACTAATCCAGAGATCTTGGGCTCAGCCATGAAATTGCTGAGATCAGGTGGCCATTAGCTAGGAGAGAGCTATTTTTTTAACCATTGTTTTTTATTTCTTTTTTTTCCCCCTCATTGAGTTTATTGGTACATTTTCGGTATACAGTACAGTTGCATTCATTATTGGGATCTTGTACCTTTATATGACAGGTCTTGGTTCTCATTTTTCCCCTTGTCCCTGCCCTCCCTTCCCCTCTCCTCTCTCCCCCTTTACAAACCCTTCATTTCCATTTCTTCATTTTCTCACATTTTTTTCTTTTCCTGTATTTCCTCTTTTAGGCAGTTCATGAGCAACCACTTTGGTGTTTTATTCTTTTGGTGAGTTTGTGACTCCGATCATTCTGAATGTATGTCCATGCACTTCTGTTAGGGTATTTATAGAAGTGGAGACAAGTTTCAGTATTTTCAGACTAGATTTTTCTGGGTGCCCTTCAACAATCATCTTCCCAGGGACTCTGGGTAGAGCAAAGTTACATGGGTGGAATCATTTGGAGATCTAAAGCAGGATGGCCTATTTGCTCAGTCAGTAGCTTTGAAGACTTTCATGCCCCTGTCCCTGTGGTTGAGCTTGGATATGCTGTGGTGGAACTGGAGTGCAGGATTTTAAAGTTGGACTTAGAGAATACATACACTGAGATTGATCCAGAACTTAAATCTGGCCCTTAAGACCTGGGTCCACAAATACTGGGTCAAGATGTGGTAATTTTCAGCATTGATTTATAGGGGATAGTGTGGGTAGGTTGTTGGCTCTAAGTCTATTTGAATAAGCCTGGACTCTGGTTTTCTTCAAGCCTGTGGTGGGCAGGATGAACCTATTATGTGAGCCTCTGATAACTGGCATGGTTTCTGTGAATGCCATTCAGGAGGCTGAGTGTAAAGCTCGGATATTGGGGTCAGGGCTTCAAGGGCTTGCTTGTGCATGAAGCAGTGCAGCCAAGGAACCTGAGTCCTTAGGCGATGCCCAGCATTGAGGTCTAATGGGATGGACTGGACAACTTGCTTTGTTATAGTGGGGATCCACAGTGACTGGCCTCATATCATGAAGGCCTAGAGCCTGTGTCTTCAAGTGGAGGCCAAGGGCCTGATACAGGGCTATCAGTCTGGCCCAGGCTAAAGTATGAGAGGATGCCTGTGTGGGATGGGTTGATCTGGCTTCTTGTAGAATGTGGAACTGGCTGACAGTGGTGTTTAAGTACCCTGTATTCAGTTCCTTTTCTAGAGCTTGGATTATGGTGTTCTGGCTTAATGGCCAGGGCTGCAGTGGGTGGCCAAGCAGTGAGGTGGGTCAGAAGGCTGGGATCATGTGAATCTGTCTGGACTGGGGTAATAATTACTCTTGAAATGTTCTATACTCTGTATATTTGAGTCAGTGTGAAAATTAAACCTGTGGAAAACTTTTTGAAAGCAGAATAAAAATCCCCATGCCTGTGCTTTTAATCAGTGAAAATAAAAATCCTGAGAAATGTGAGCAAATGTCCAAGAAATCTGTCCCCGGCAGTGAAGTAGAATACATGGTTACAACCATGAAGTCTGTGTGAAAAGGAAAGGAGCAAAAATGCGTAATCTTTCAGCTTTCTATACCCAGAGGTGGCAGGACAAATTTAATTCATCAAAAGGATAAAATATCCCCATAGAACTTATTTTTTTTTAAACAGAACTAACTAAATACATTTCTTAGGCAGATTTCTAGAGCTCAAAAAAAGCCATTGAAATTATGAAATTATATGGGGAAAAGTTTAAACAGTGTGCCAGGTGCTCTGCCCTTAGCATCCCTGTGACCCCTGGAGGTCCATTGTTTGGGGATAGTGTGTCAATCCATGCTTGTCAGGATGCCTGCCCTGCCTTCTTCAGTGAACCACACACATTGAAACCTCCAAATGGAAGAAATGCCACTGAAGTATATAAGGAATCATCCAAAATAACAATTAAGTTCACTGGACATAGATTATGAAAATACTGGTGGAATTGCCATCATAGAAGTACATTGAATTTATTTACAATATTGTGTTTAAAGAAACTTAATGGTAGTGACTTATCTGATCAATCCACCTACTTTTTGTTGACAAAGTTTCTGAAGTTTACAAACAGGGAAAGAAAGCACAAGACTTTGGAATTATATGGCAGGACACATCACATGTGCTGTTGGTCCTCAGATAGTTTCATTATTATTTTGACACATGACTACTCAGTTCCAGAATTTCTCAGGCTGCATTCTTCTAAATATACATTTATTTCTTAAATTATTTCTTTCTAATGGCAGACTTTGCATGGTTTTCCTTCAAAATAGAATCTCATTCTTATTCCAAACACTAAATTATTTTCATGCATTTCTTCTAAGCTTGAAAGCTTGAGATGAGTTTTAGTTTCTCTTGCCCCAACCTTAAAAATTTCAGCCTATTACAAAATTTTATTGTCCAACCATGTGTTGATTCCGAATCAGAATTTTTCCTTTGTTTTCCAACTTTCTATGTTATGGCCCCATTTACAACAAAACAGAACAAAAACAAAAACCCAACCTCGCCTAAATACTTGAAATGGTGTACCTGCATTATTGAAAATCTTATTTCCTTCTACCTGATATCTGCAGGGAAGCTGTCCAGTCTTCTGGAAAGACTCTACCTATGTCATTATGCCTAGGCAACCTCTAATGTCCTCCTCTTCTTTTATGTAGCTGTACAGCATCATCCACAACCCCACAAAGCCCACTTGGCTAATGGTGTTTCTTCTCACCTTTGGATATACCTATTTCTTCCATGATTCCTTGAACTCACCTTGAATGTATATAGATATATATTTTTCAGTTCTATATGAAATATTTTCGTAACGCTGCTCTTGTCCTAATCTTTTGTCAGAATCAGTTTCCCTCACTGGATAATAATCATATATTTGTATCACATAAAGTATACACCAAGAGTCTGCTTCTCCTCTCTGTCGTGAATTAACTGGAGATCAATGTCTTTCTCATGCTTCACTGAAGCTTTATTTCTCTCTGGTTAAAATGAGAACAGTGTGTTTAAAATAGATGAATGTTGCGTAAATTAATATAAATATAAATTAGGATTCGTTGTTTGTTACTGAAATAATTTAAGAACAAGAATAATTTTTATTAACTCTCCCCTAAACTTTGTTTTGTAGAGATAACCATACTATAATCATACTAATATGCACAACTCATGCATCTTAATAGTTTTTATCTTTTTTCAAAAATGATACTTTTTATAAAGCAAAAGAATAGATTGAAATATAAGAACTATTTATGTGTAAAGAAATGGCTTAATTTCTACAGTTCTACCTCTAAAATTGAGTTAAATTGATATCATTACAAATTCCATAAAATTTCATTATATCTATGCATATATAGACATTTTAAAATATTTGGATATATTATAAATATTATCTTGCATATTTTTATGGATACTTTGTATTCACCTGAAAAATTGTTGTCATTTGTAAGACCTATTCCTTTAAACTTAGACAGTAAAGTAATTTACATTTTTGAAATACTGTTATGAGTTAGGTAATTTTTACTACATTCTGATAAAATTTCAAAGATAAATATTTATTCTAAATAGATAAGATAATGATTAAACTGCAAATTTATCATGTCAAACAATAATAAATGAAATATCCATATTTATTTTTATTGTGGCTGTGTTCTGAATTGCTGCCAGAATATAAGTATTTTTGATCATTATTCCCTTGATCTGTGCATTATCAAGTTGATTCATTGCATATCAATGTACAAAACCTGATATAAATCTGAATTCAGGTTAGAGTGACTGAATTTTTAAAGAATATTTGCTTGAATGTAATTTGTACTTTGTTTTATTTTTTGTAAGAACATGAGTCAGGAAGTCATCTGCCTTCTGACAAGCAGAAATAGAATATAAAATGTCAATTTTGTGCATATGAATGAGCATCAAGCTGTTGCCTAAAGGACAATTGAATTATTATCAGAAATTTGTTGATAATATAAAATGAATGAGCTGTTTGTTCTCTGACCAGAAGACTTTAACATATCATTTTAACCCCAACAAACTGTGCTGAGAGTTACTGACTGGAATATATGTGAGGATATACTCAAACTGAGAAACAAATTAAATATAATTTTTCATCAGATTAGACCTTACAGAGCTCTAAAGTTCATCCATGTCTCATGGTATAGTTGTCAAAGTCAAAGTTGGATTGCGTAGACATAATAATAATTAGATCTTTACATGTGCTATGAGGAGAGGAGGCAGTGCCCTTAGCAGACAGAACACAAGATTCCTGAAAGATAAAAACGTTATTGAAGGAGGTAGAATTCCACTCAAGCTTGGTGGCATGAAGCTTTTTCAGAGACATAGAAATTTAACTTAGAGGGAGGGCCGGGGATTTAGCTCAGCGGTTCGCTGGCCTGCCTCGCAAGCGTAAGGACACAAGTTTGATCCCCAGTACCAAAAAAATTAAAAAAAATAAAAAAAGGAAATTTAATTTAGAGGAACAGAACTGAGCTGAACCACTCACATGGGGCTGCTTTGTTCCCTTCTACCCAATCACCATACACATGTCGACCAACCCCAGAGCCTTAAGGGAACTCCAAACACTCCTAGCTGGTTGTCTTGCTGGTTTCACTAGGATCTTCTTTGACCTAGCATTTAGGTTTTAAATATCTGACATAAATAATTATGTGCAAAGAGTAATAATCAATCTTAAGTTCTATTTTCTTCCTTATAGCAAGATTAATAATATCTAATTAGTATTGAAGTCTTATAGTTGTACTAATCTAAATATTTAGAACGTTCTTCAAGTTACAACTACTGAACCACTGAAAAATTTATTTTTATAACTGCAGTCATATGGAGACAGATATATAGGTAAATTTCAAATTAATAAGAGTTATTCTACCTGAATATATGAGACAAATAGAGTTCAAATACACTTTGAATTAAATCACTTTAACTATGAGGATTCATGCTCCTGTAGCTTTGCAAAATGCAGAGAAGGGAAATATAAATGTCCTCAATTTTTTTCCTGTTGATCTCTGTCACTCCAAAATCTGTGAGAAAATGAAGGAAATAGTCAAAGAGCATCATTTTTTGTTCAGGATTTCATTTGCTATGCAATTTCCTGTCATGGTTGGTAAAACCAAGCTTATTACCCAAGGCAGACTTTTAAGAGGAGGACTTAAGTAATCCAAACATGATTTTCTGAATTCAATTAAAAACATCTGACATAATTACATTAAATATGTGCATTAGGTTGGAGGATATAATATGGTGTGTTATATGAAGACATTTTCTGTGCCCACTCAAAAACAACAGTGAAGTTTCTATTTGTGCTAATTATTCTGTATGAAGCACTTAGAAAATACTAAATTTTATCTTATGTATTTTTCCTGTGGTTTTTTGGTGTGCCCTGTAAATATACATGGAATCTATTTCTCTCATCCTGAACATATATTTCAGAATGCAATAAATTAGATTTTATTTCTGTCATGATTTAATCAGAATAAGCATAATCAGTTTATAAATTATTAATTACTCTTCTATTTGAGTACTGCAAATATCAAAATTGTAAATGGAACAAAAATGTTCCTGTAATGCAACAATGGCTAAAGTTACACATTAGAAAATTTGATTCGTAAAGCCCAATACTGGAAGACTGGGAGAGAAAAACACACGTGGAAAGATACATGAAATCATCTGGACCCGGGACTTTTGTCTGTACCCTCAAATAAACAGACAACAAGAATAAAATTATACAAATAGAATTGTATTGGATTAAAAGGCTTATGGGGTTGGGGTTGCAACTCAGTAATAGTATAGCATGCAGGAGAACCTCGGTTATATCTTCCCGATCCTAAATAAGTAAATAGCTCGAGAGCAGAAAGGAAATAATCTGTAGTAAAGAGATAGTCATATGACTTTACGACTTTGAATAATTTTGATAAATTATGATAAGCTGTTTACTTACAGCTATAAAGATGGTATATGCAGGGAAGCCAAAGATAATTTGACACTTCAAATGTTGCAATACATGTCATATCAGTCTTCTGAGTATTTGATGCTCACATTCATTGGAATATGCTCTCCAACTTCAAAATTTTGCAGCAAGAATGAAATTTACATTAAATTCCAGAATGTTATATTTTCCATGGTTTGGCTCTTTAACAACAAATGTAAATTTTTGCATTTATCTATTTATGCACTGCATTACATTTAGCATCCAATAGTATGCACCAGGATCTTTGTAAATATAGAGGACATAGCTGTAGAAAAGAAGCCTTCTTTTCATAGGTTTTCATTGTCACCTGGTAAGACAAGTTAAAATACGAAAAGTAAATATCGGTCAGTGAGTTCCCTAAAACTCCCAAGTGAAGAGCAAAGCTGAAGCTTAGTCTTTAAGGTCCCTCTGCTAATAGACAGTCATTACTGAAAAACAGATGAAATCTCGCATCTGTCCCCTGCTTCACCAGTTTTACATGCCTTCTTGGTTCCTCTCTGCGCAACAAAGAGGCAGATCTTGCAGATGAAGTCTGGGAAGGTACAAGGAAAACACTGGGAAGACACTGGGAGGGAGAGGCAGGAAGAAATAGGAGTATGACTGTGTCACTTCCTCCCTCCCCCCTCTGGCACCGTAGGAGACACTGCATCCTTCGTGGCTGCAACTCCGGGTGAAGAAGCCTTCCTACACTTGCAAGGCCCTTGCCTGGCTTTGGTTGCCCAAGACCAGTGACGTCAGCGCCTGGACTCGGTTCCACCTCCCTCTCCTATTTTCACTCCATCACTGACTGACACAGACTCCTGGTGGCCAATTTAGAGATGTTCTAACTGCTCCACACTCATCCTGTCACCGTTTGCTTATCTCATTACCAATTTCTACTGTTGGTTTTCTCATACTAAAATGCAAAGAGTAGCTCCTGATTTTTCTCTCTCAGCTTAGAATTATATTATTTTAAACACAGCTGCAAAAAGCTGAACAGGAGAGGTGATTTTTATCTACAATTATGGAAAAGGCATCAGTTTTCAGTAGGTATTAACTGTTTAAATCTTGAAAAATGAGCATTTATACCAGGACCTTCACAGTGAAATACATCTCCAGACTTTTTTAATTTTGTGACAGGATCTCACTAAGTCACCACCTTGTCTAGGATGAGCTGAAACTGGCGATCCCCTGCCTGGCTTGTACTTTATTTTTAAATGCATTTGATTACAGTAAAATATATGATGCTCTATACCACAGTGTTCTCTGTACTAAAATCACAACGTGAACAGGCAGGTAAATTTTTTCTCAAATGGAACATTGTAGTGGAAATGCTAATAATCTCTTCCAGATAGAAACTGTAATAACTGTAAATGTGTAGCGAACTCAGGATGCAACATGAAAATATATAAATTGAAAGATATTGCAATTATGATTTCATAGGTTGTGTAAGGTACAAGTTCCTTCTAGTTCTTGCTTAGACCTTTTGAATACCTTCAGCAACTAGGAACAGAAGAGTAGTAATTGAGTATCTCCAAATGAATTGTAGTGTATGGGTTCATGCTACAAATTCATTTATTTTAAAGCTATAGGTGACTGGTAACATTGGTATAAGTAGTCATTATTTTGTTCAGTTTTCAACCTTTTTGGTCTTATACAAGTAAATTTATTTCTTAATATTCTTTACCATCAACAGATTTTTGACCAGGTATTTTGAGTAATTATCTAAAAATTAAAAAATCAAATCAATGAAAATATCAAATATGGAATTAAACATTATATTCAATAAAATGTGATGAGAGATGCTTTCAATTAGACAAGAAAAGCAGCATATTTTTTGAAAAATATATAGGATTGAAAATTTAATAAGCACATACATAACTGATAGGAATGAAGAATGTATTTTTTTCAACATCTAACACAGTTACTTTAAAAAAATTAGTAGTCTCAATTCTGAAAAGCAACTGGAAAAATATCTTGTTAAAATCTTATAAGATGAGAGGCCAAAGGAGGTGGACTGGTGCATCCATCCCCTTCCGTGACTCCAGGAAACAAAATCAGCAGCCTTCCCTCCCTCAGCCAACTCAACAAAGCCACCTGACTCTCCAGCTGGCCCTGTCCATGGTACTGAGAAACCGGGAGTAGTCTGGCAGCTTGTTCTGGAATCATGGTTCAAGAGCTAACTGGACTCCCTAAGAGTTCTTACAGACAACGCTCTCTGTGACGCTTTATAATCAGAATGCCGAAGTATAAGGTCAAGGAAGATTTCTGAAAACAGCAAGAGAAACGCTTTCAGTCTTCCCTGCAGTTTCAATGCCAGGATAGTTGAAATCACAAGGTTGACATTAATATGCATAATATTCTTTCACCAGATCACTATTTTTAAAAACTAAAATAATAATAATCACTTGAATTAAAAGGACGAAATAAAAGATGATTACAGTAAAATTAGAAATAATTGAATATTTTGAAATTTGTTTTAAATTTTTTAAAAAACAATCTTTAAGAAATTAAATAAAAATTCAAAGCCAAATGTTTGTAGAATATGTTTGACTTTATTTATCACAAATAATTGATCTGGAAATACAGTGCATATGACCTGGCAGAGCAGGGGAAAGCTGGGGGCATCGTAATCATGAAGGTGTATTATTTGTGTTGCTTATATGAAAACTAAATTCAATTGAGAAGGCTAAGGAGACAGTAACTAAAGCTGTAAGAGAAATGAGGGAATTCAATGAGGTAAGATTTAGATAAATAAAGATGGAATATAGTAAAGAAAAATGATAACTTTGGAAAGCAGAAGGAGAACGTGTTTTCTTCATTATGGGACAGTGAGGACTAAGAGGAGGAATGGATATGCATGGGCGTTTTGAGGTAGAGAGCTTGGAATTTGAGTGCATGCTTGTCAGGCAACCTTGTTTTCTAAAGACCAGGGAAAGCCAGGAAGGTGAGATTAGATAGTGAACATTCATAGGAAAATGGATCCATATTGAGGATATACTCCTACATGAAATAAATAAGTCACACATGTGTAAATACCGAATAATTTCTCTGGTGTGAAAAACTACAATAGTACATAAGATCCTACTGAGATAATTGACCACGTGAAATAGGAAGAAAAGGGCTAAAGGTGTAGGGAAAGTGGGAAGGGTAGGGGAAAGGTAATAAGGGAAAAGAAAAAATATAACAAAATGAAAAAATGGAAATAAATGGGGAGGGGAGGAGGGGATGAAAGGAGGGTAGGGACAAGGGGAAAAATGAGAACCAAGACCTGTCATGTAAAGATTCAAGATCCCAGTAATGAATGTAATTGCGCTGAATACCTAAAATGTACCAATAAACTCAATAGAAGAAAAACATGTACTGGGATTATGGATTCAGAAATATTTTAAAGGTCTGTTAGCAAAAAAACAGAAAAGAAAGCATTTGTCTTAAATTAAAAAAAAAAACCTTAGTAAACTAGAAGTACCTCTGTCAGCCAGTGAATACTATCCTCCCCAATAAACTAATAGCTCAGCAGTTCTGCCACTTGCCTCTCAAGAGCAAGGTCCTGAGTTCGATCCCTGGTATAAAAATAAATAAATAAACTAATACAGAAAAAGTGGAAGCAAAAAGATACTACAATCCTTGGTTTTGCACTCTTTCATCTATCCGTATTTTAAATATTAACTTCTTTCTGTTCTAGAACAATCTGCAGATGCACAACACAATCCAATATCCAAGATGTGTATGTGTACAATGTAATGCATTACCTACTTGTATCATAGAAACTCATGAATATATGAGCATTTGAACTATAGATTTATATTCAAAGTCATTACATAATAATAAACAATGTACATTTCTAGGTGACAAAATGAACACGTTGGAGCATTTTCACGAGTATTTTCATAAACAACAATGTTACTGAGACCCCCTCCCTATTTTTTAGTTTACTTTATCTACTACAGTATAAATTAGCAGGAATAATTAAAGGCTTGGAAATTTTCCCAGAAAGTTCTTTTTATCAAACTAAAATATTCTATTCAAACTTAATTAAAAAGCTATTTTTGTTGTTGTTCATCATAGTTTGATTAAGATACTTGTAGAAAAATGCTGAATTAGAAGCTGTAATTTTGCCACTAGATCACTAGATGGTATACAGTTCCTTTAAGGAAATATGCATCTGAAAATATGTGTAACAATAACTTCATTGTCCAATAATATTGCTAAGTTTATTCATTTATCTGTTTTACTCTTGGCAAAAATTAATAGACTATTGTAGAACTTTTAAAGATTCTAAAAAAATCATCTTTCTAATGTTACATAATAAAACAATGTCTTCCCAGATCTTTAGTTAATGATTCAATGCCAACCTTTAAATTCTTTATTTATGGTATATTACTAGGTCTAATCTGGTATACAGAGAATTAGAATGCTATACTTATAAGTTTTGTAAAATTGTAAATCTGAGATCTTCCAGGTTGTCAAATACCACAGAATATCATTTGATTAATATTGAAAAAAGACATCTAATCTGGTAACCTCAGAGTTTCAATAATCAACATTCTTTTAGTCGAAATAAGTATAGATTATCATACAATTCTACATTTATTTGCCAAATCATGTGGACTTATATTTTAAGTCACATAGGGGATAAGGAAACAGATTCATCAATATCTGTGGTTATCAAAAATCAAAACAGTGCATAACTACTTAACTGAATTATCTCAACTACATTTTATGGTGTTTTCCATATATCTCTTTATTGATGCATAATATTCTTGCTTAACACATTCAGCTCAGACATAAGCCATTTTCATCATAATTTTTTTAAAATTGCCTTCAATATTTAGAAAAAATAATGATTTAACATTCATAGCTAGGGAAAACATAAACTGGAATTTAAGTGAATAGTAAGAAGCTGAAAGCATTTTGTGAAGAAACATGAAGTTCCTTATATTTTCAAGCATAGATTTTTATTATGTATATTTATCAGTAATTAATAAAATATTCTTTGAACTTCTGATTTCAGTCAGAATTTCAAGTCAGGATTACAGCATTTATCCTGGTCCAGCCCTCAATCAAGTAAGAAGAGCCCAGATCAGAGCTCAGGAAGGAAGTGTAGAAAAATTCCAAAGGGTGGAAGGGAAAAGTCGGCATCCTGGTGACTATGGTGTCTGAGGATGACATTAGAGTTCTCTGGATTTTCTCACTGACTTCATGTACAATAAATACAATCCTGCAGATGCTTCTAATATAGAAGTGTCAAAAGGTACAGACAAACACAGACAACTCCAAGAGAATCCTGCTCTCCTCACCCAAATGTTCTCAAAAATAACATCTTAATAAGAAATGACTTTAGGGGCAAGGTTTATCTTATTTTAAGCAAACATATAGTTTGGAAGTGAGCTTTCATTCAAGCTCAAAACCAAAGAAAACAGAAGGACTTGCTCTTTTTTCCCACCCTGTGATATCACGTGGGCCAAGCAGTAAGCACAACCTCCACACCTTGTCCAAATGTCAGAGCATATAATCTCCAGGCCTTTTTTAAGAGAGTACCAGTGAAGCTGAACACAGAGCTTAGTTTTCCATTCTTGCCCTGCAGAAGCAAGTGATTATTTAAACTACTGATTAGGAGATTTCAGAGGATCTAGTTTAGACTTGAGCCTCTTCCCTCCTATTAAGACTAAGGCTTAATATCCCAGGGTGATGGACAGAGAGGCTCCACTCTGCCCTGCCCATTCCTATCTGACTCTCAAGTGGTCATTGCAGAGCCAGGCTTCCAAGTCCCTGAGCGTTACCAGGAATGAGGTACCTGGAAGTGGGGAAAAATGAAACTGCAATTGAATTTCTTGCTCTACCTCATGTCATAGTGGGTAGGAGGGAGCCAGGGGAGTTGTCCAATCCCAGAACAATAAAGCAATACAAGTCACTCCTCCAGTTTCTCTTCTTACCCAGGACCAGCAGGAGAAGGTGGGAACTGAGCTTACTTTGCTCACATAGCAGCAACAGGACAGTGCCTCACTTGCACCACTGTGCTTTCTTCAGAAGGACAATGAGGAGAGACAGGTGTCCACCACACCACTTGTATAGGGATCATCCTCCAGCACCCTCACTTTTCCAGGAGGTTCTTTGTGGGACCCAGGGGGCGACTGAGTGCATATTCCCATTGTATTTCAACACTGAAAGTGCCTGGTGAAAGAAAGAGTCAACAGAATCTAGAGCCTCATGATCTAATGTCCAATGTGTTCAGTGCACAGCTATAAATTGCTTCTCATAAGAAACTGGAAGGTCTCAACAGGAATAAGAAAGGAAAATCAATTGATAATAGCTGAGATAAATCAGATTGGAAATGTCTGATAAGATTTTCAAGTGGAAATCTTAAACACTGTTCATTGATCTGTGACAAATTCCTTGCAAATATTTTTTAAAAGAAAGGGAGCAGAAGATTTCAACAATGTCATATTATGGTAAAGATCTTAATGGAAATTGAGAACTAAACTATAAAGATATTTTAAAAAATAACAATGTGTTCAACAAAACTACATTGAAATAGCAGAAATAAATTGGAAAAGAATATTTAAAATTGTTTAATTGATAAGAAATCAAGAAATGAAATAAAAAAGTGACAGAAAACAAACACTAAATGGAAGAAGACTTAATGTAATATTCTTAATGTAATCTAAATATGCATTACAAGGCAAATATTGGGAATGTAGATTAAAACAAAACCAAACAAAAACAAAACAACCAAAATATATTCATTTTAGAAGAAACTTATTTAAATTTCAATAGTACAAACAATTCGAAAGTAAAATTATTAATAGAAGAGCAAACTATAAAAATAAAGTATGAAAAACAAGAGTAGCTATATTCATAGAAGGCAAAATAACCTGTACATGAAAATACTACAGATTAACGCATGTAGGATGTGTTCTATTTCCATATGGAATCAAATCAGAAATAATAATAGAAAGATAATAGAAAATAACAGCAGGTAACAACACATTATCTATCCAGTAAATAAGGAGGGAAATCCAGAGTGCCAGGAGGAAATCTCAAAGTGAAAATTTAAAAAATATATACAACCGAGTATAGATAAGATTTAAACTAGCACATGTGGGATGCAACTAAAGCAGTGTGGTAGGAAAGCTGATGGCACTACAAAAGTATGTCAGATACTACTCAGGTATAAATGAAAAGGACTGTGCTTCAGTCTACTACCTCAAGGAAGCAGAAAACCAAGAGTAACATAAAGCCAAATTAAGCAGAAGGATGGAAATAACACAACAACAGAAATCAATGTAGTTAGAAATGTAAAAAATAGAAAAACTATATGAAGAAACAATTATATACTTCAAAAATCAACAAAATTGATAAACCTCTACAAATTGAAAAAGAAGATACATATAACCAATATTAAGAAAAAGATATGTGTACCACTACAGAACTTGCTTCAGTTAAAAAATAACAATTATTTTGTTTCTCAATAATTTTTATATATGCACCAGTTCTTGGAAAAGTGGAAGCTACCAAAATTCAAAGAAAGTTAAAGTAGACAATCTGAAAATTCCTGTATTTATCAGAGCTATTCAACTTGACATTAAAATCTTCCAAAATAGAAAAATATTTTAATGAATAATTAAATTGTACTTTTTGCCAACTTTATACATGTCTCCTAGAAAATAAAAGAGAACATTTTCAAATATTATATGAAGTCACTAAAACAAATCAATTAAAACAATTAAGTTCACTTAAAACACTTAAGCTCCAAGAAGATAACATACACACAGCTCACAAAATGTCAATCAATACCTCATGAATTTAGACAGAAAACCACACAAAATTAAATATAAAAGTCCAATGTAGAAGTGCGTACAAATAACAAATTACTATGATGAAGTATAATTCATAAATGTAAAGTTGGTTCAGTGTTTAAAAGTAATTAGATAAAAATTGACAAATAAAAATGTATTACATACAAATATATAATTTAACACATAAAATAAACAAAATTTAGCATATACTGAAGATTAATAATGTGAAGTAACTACTTTGGTGGAAGGGGGTCATCTATACTTTAGAAAGATCGTTAACAGAAGCCCACAGCCCATATTTTTCATCTTCCATAAGAAACTAATTTCTGCCCTCCAAGATTGGCTTAAAGGAAAAATGTCAACTCTTAATCACTCTCATCTCTTATCGAACTTCGCAGTGAAAATTCTAGTGAATGCAACAAGACAAGAAAAAAAATTAGGTTGTGAATAGGAAGGAATAAAATAGTCCTTCTTTGCAGATGGCATCTACACAGAGCATTTCTAAAAATTACCTCCCCAAACTAGAGTGAAACAAGTTAGCAAGTGTGTGGGCTACAAGACTGCCACAGAATCAACTGCACATAGTGAAAAATCACTTACATGTTCGTGTTGTGAGCACATATATATGTTATGGGAGCCGTGAAAAGCTTGGATTATTTGGAGTGGACTGTCAGGAGGCAGAAGAGCAGAATAAAATAATGATTAAAAATTAAAATATCAGTGAAGCTTTTACTTAGTATAAAAATGAGCAAAACTAGAACAAAGGAAGCACAGACTTCCCTGTGCTCACAGTCTGGGTGGACCACAGTGCTGGTCCAGAGCGCAGCAGGCCCACCCAGATGTGGAACTCATCTTACTGTTGGAGGAGCACGAGAACAAAGTCCCTGTGGCTTCAAGGTCTTTCAGGAAGTAAGGAGGGCAGGCTCAGGAGTGTGTGCGTACTAAGAACTGAGTCAGGGTGGAAAGAATTGTTCTTAAGTTTTCCCACTCTTCTCCTTGCATGGAGAAGTTCAAGGGGACTGTGAGGAAGTCCCCCAGTGAAAGGTCCCAGGCAGAACTGAGAACGAAGGTCCAGGGTGGGAATGCAAACTTCCATGAGAACTTCCTTGGCTAAAGATGTTCAAGTCCTTGACTGCTGCTCTCTCCTGAGGAGACAGCGTTTTGGTGGAGTAGCACATTGGTGTGGGAGAGAGAAACTTCCTCCTTATGATTTCTGCCGGGTGACTCCAGTACAGAGTAGTACCACACACGAAAATAATAACACCTAGACTTTTGTCCATAAGCCAAATTTCTCAGAAAAAGCAGTAAAAACACAATTCCAATTCATAGACATCTCTTCTGAGCTGCCCCATGTGTTAGTCAGCTTTTCCTCACTGGGACGCAATAACCTGGATATCAACAATTTAGAGGAGGATTCATTTGGCTCACGGTTTCCGAGATGTTTGGGCCACACTCAGTTTGCTCCAGGCTGGAGCATCTTTCGAGGCAGAACAGCATGGCAGATCAAAGTTGCCTCATTCATGCCTGCAGGGAAGTAAGCAGAGGAAGCAGGCAGAGAGGAAAGGTTGAAGGTCCTAACAGACTACCACGGTTATGTCTTTGTGACCACTGAGACACACCCACAGGCTCCCTGTAATCTGCTGGGCAGCTGCCCAATCAAGTTAACAGAAGGTTAACAACCACAAACAGAAACAGAAAATAAGGTGCATCTAAGAAATGTGTATAGGTCAGATCTTAAAATGTCAAAATACTGATGTGGGAAAAACTAAATACATATATGTGCAATGAAAGATCTGGCTGAGTAAAGATGACTATGCTCTTCATATTTAGCTGTAAGCTTAAGGAAATTATCAGTACAATGAGAAAATAATTTGTGAGTTTTATTTTTTCATTTTTAAAACAGCAAAGCTTATCTTAAAATGTACATAAAAAGACACAATTTTGAAAAAGAAGGCCAACTTTGGAGAAATAATCTTACCTGGTGTTAAGGTTTCTTATACAGTTATGGTAATAAAGAATGTAATATTCTGAGAGGGATAGGTATATTGTTTAGAATACCTTATAAACAGAAACCTATAAATATTTTCAATAGACGTTTTTACAATGTTGTGGAGGTTATTTACTGTAGATGGAGTTAAATTTCAACAAATTATGTAAAAGTTTATCATCATTGGCAAATAAATAACTCCTATCTAAACATTGCTCCTATTATAAAAAAGTATGTATGATAAATCTATGATTAAGGATTTATATGTAGAACATAATGCTAAAAAACTAATAGAAAAAAAAAATAGAACATTTTGCCACTTGGTGAAGAGTTCTACCAGACACCAAAAAGGTACCCGTAAAATATCAAAATAGTGAATTAGACCTTACCAAAGTCAGAAATTTTTGCTGTTGAGTATATTCAGTTAATAGAATAAATGAAAAAAATCAAACTTGGGAGAGAATTTACAATATGCAAAATGCTATCAACTAATAGAAAAAATTCTGAATTTAAAATTATTAAAAGACAAGAAGAGTCAGTGTACTTAAATAGATGGACAGATAGCAAATATATACTTAGAATAGAATTAATCATTAACGTACCAGTGACTAAATTACAAAAGCAGTACAACTATCATATTATGATGGGGATATAGAGAAAATAGATTGCTTCAGTATTAAATATAAAATATTACAGCCGCTTTGGAAAATATTTTTGCAGTTTTTTTATAAAACTAAATATGTATTTAATGTGAAACCTTGTCTTTGCGCAATTGGATATTTAGTATCATTTATATAGCATTGGATTTTATTAGCATTTTATAGCATTGAAAATTTCACACAAAACCCTGTGCACTTATGCTCTGAGAAGCTTCGTTTATATGGGCAAAATATGAAGGAAACCAAAATGTGTTTTGATTTGTGAGTGCTGAGGGGGTATGCTGTTCCTCCGTACCCCAGGATGTGCGGTCCCAGTCACAAGTCAAAACTGCGGAGACAAGCAGTGACTCAGGAGAAGCTAGAAAGATGCCGACCTCAAAAAGGTAAGCTATTTCGTGATTTCATTCATATAATATGATTAAAACAACAAGATTAAACACTGCAAGACATCGGGTTCTTGGTCTCCCGAGGTTGTGAAAGTGGAGAGGGACAGATGCGAGGATCTGTGAGGGGTCCCCGAGCGGGCACCCTTCCGGGCTGGTCTCACGACTCTGCGCCAGTTGTAACATTGCATAGGACTAGGGAACACACGTGTGAGCGTGAAAAACTGATGACATTGCATGAAAACTGATCGAGCGTGCAATTGGTGGAAACGAATAAAGTGACGGGGTTGTGTAAATGTCAATTGCTTTGGTGTGATAACTTATTATGCTGACTAATTCAGTCCACTGAATAAAGTTTCCTTATTTCTGTTAAATCCAGCATTGCTAAATTTGTGATAATGAAAACATACCAAAGGGAAAAATACTGAAATCGGTCTATCGATAAGAATTTTTTATTTTATTTATTTATTTCACTTGGGGATAAGATGAATACCATGCTGGCAAATTTTGTACTATGTTACATTCATAGGAGCATTTTGCTGGTAAATGAAATGAAACTTAATGAAATTAAATGTCTTTCTTTATCAGCTATGGGTATATTTGCTTCCTCCTGGGGACATACTTGTCCCTACACAGTACAAGCTTGGAGACTGACTAAATTACCTTCGACAACATTTACTTCAAAACCCTAAAAGATAGTACATACTTTTTAAAATTATGATCTTACTCAGACACTTGAGTATTTTTTCTATATTAGGTAAATATTTTTTTAAAGTGATAGTCTAATAAATATATTTAGCAAGCCAATAACGTTCTTCTATGATGAATCTTCACCATGCATTGTTAGTAATCTCTTGCTAATTTGATATTCAATTCAACCTGTTATTTTTGTACTTGATTTTTTGCCATGAATTTTACAAACATTTTTCTAATTTTCCTCTGCTAATTATTTTCAATAGATTAAAATCAAGACAACTGTTTTTTGCTACCCCCAAATCATCTTGCTCTCTACAAATGTGCATTTAAGGAATTTCTGTCACTGAGCCTTTTCTTGTTCCCCATATAAAAAAAGTGAGAAATTAACAAAATTATTTTTAGAGTTAATTTTTATTCCTGAAATAAAATCCATTCACCATCTGTTCTTTGGTATTTAATCACAAATTTTCCAGGTACTTTTGTGAGTCCCTGTATTCCTGTCCCAATTACAGAGCCCGTTTTCCTGAGTCATCTTCCGGAGGAAGATGGAGAGACTCACTGCATGATGCATTCTTGTCTTACTCATTTTTAAATATACCTGCACCCAACTGTAAATAAATGAGAAGGGTTTATACATAAGTGGTTTAGAGTCAAGTAAAACTTTTCTACTGTACTTTGTTTCTTATTTCATGCCTAGTTTTCAACACTCGGCTGATTAAATATATTTTCTTTACAAAGGAATCGATCTCTCCAGGATCCCAGGGTAGCATTTTTGAAAACAAGGGCATTTTCATTTATACCAAGTCCATTTTGCTGTAGTAATATAAACTGCACCTGTGCATTGATCTATCAATCTAGATATCTATTAAATTGCCCTCTTTTAAAATAAATGTTATGGGATATACACGAGAAATAAATTCAGTGCAACGTTTATTTAAATTGAACATGATCTTCTCTACTAAATGATGCAGCACCTTGTTTCTGGGTTTAATTTCAGACAACTTTTCAAAGCTAGACTCCTTCTTTAATGATGGTTTGAAAGTGACAAGCAGTGATAGGTATTTGTACACAAAAACAAAATTCCACTGGAAGGTGGCCTATTGTGTTTTTATCAATCAATCTGAAAATTTTTGAAGTAGGAACCTGGTTCCATCCCATAACCCAACTGTAGTGCCCTCAATGTTGTATGGAGTAAAGCAGGAGAAGTCAAATATAAATTAAGTGTCCCAAAACATTAACAACTTGTAGGCCTAATGCATGCTGGCCAATTGCTCTACCTCTGACATATTTCTAAGTGTTTTTCCCATGTAATTTTCTTCCAAATGGAACACAACGGTGACACTACTGGATGTTTCCGATGTACATGGTTTCTGATGTTTTGCCCCACTGTGGGGTGTCCTGGTGGTAGGAAAGGGAACCGGTTTTGGGTCTGAGCAAAGCTAGACTTTTAGAGACAGATTATCCAGCCATGTATTGAATCGATTTATAGAAACAGCTCTTGCACTAGGATGTATAAGTCATTTATCAGTTTAAAATGTGCCATAAATTAGGAGATGGGTAGGATATTGACAAAGGCAAGTAAAGCCAGGCAATCCTAGTTGCTTGGTAAGAACACCAGAGGTAACCTAGGTCCTCATGGAGCTCCGGGGACATTTGGCTCAGGTGAAAAGCCAGCAAGCTCAGGAGTTCTGAGTGCTGTTCCTCACATTTCTCCTGCATCCGGTGATCTAGGATGATTCAGTAGCATTATGGAAATAATACCTCTGCCATGCAGCAGCCACGTGAGCAGGAATGACAATGCCTGACCCAGGGAATTTGTGGGGTGATTCAAGGAAATCTGTATGAATGGGAACTCATGGAGTCTGTGGGTTCCTAGCAGAGGACAGAATGAAAACATTCCATCTGAAAAGAACGCAGTGGGTTTTGTCCTCTCAAATGTTTTAATTATAAGAATACTTCAGAAGACTGTTTGGTATTTTGGTTTTGAACTGTTGTTTTGTGTTGCCTGTTTTTTCTAATCTCTCATTTTTGTTTTGGGAGGTCAAAAGCAAAATAATAGAATTTTAAAACAAGTTACAAATTATTTATGGAGCATTTAGGAGGCATCATCATGCTTTTAACCTTTAAGTAACTATTTTCAATCTGAGATGATAGATAAACCACCTATAAGCATATGCTCAAGAACCTTCATAATATAATATATAATATTCCTTTATATAATATTCTCTTTTAGAAACTCTTTGCACAAATGCTCAGATATTAATATTGAATGTATTAAAAGTTCTGATGGACTTAAAGTATAAAACTGTTGGCAGTTTGGAAAATAATGTAACCATTGGTTATATTATATAGCTTGTAAAGGAAACAATAAGATTTATTTTATAGTTCATCATATTATCTCATGTTTACCCTTTAAATGACATTATACAAATAGTTTATTTACAATTTTTCCTACTTCTTTTTCTCTGTTTTTAAATTATAATTTTCATGATATTCAACACATTTTCAGAGGCTGTCATTTAAATGTTCAACCAAACATCTATCCAACATCAGGAATAGAAGACAGTAAATTTTTAACACAAATGAATGACGAATGTTTGAGAAGATAGATGCGACTTAAACATCACACATTTTATACATGTATCACATGAGCTTTATGATTTTTTGTTCTTGTGTATCAGTCCATTTAAATTTAAATAGAAGAAATAACAGTATAATACATTTTATGATTGCAGAATTATACTTATGTACAATTTAAAATAATGATTTAAAACAAGTGAGCTTAAATTTCTGGCTTTGCAGGAGTCTATTGGAATGTAGTTTCCACATCAAAGTTATTGACACTGACACCTCCTGTAATCTTTCCCTATACAAGAATCCTTATTCACACAGATTTTTGTTGTACTTCATCTAAATGTGTGTGAGTGTGTTTTCTGAAAAGGTGACAAATAATGGCTGGGAAAATTAAGGTCTAATGGCAATATGGTTTGCTAGAAGTACATAACAGTGAACCACTTCTGTTGTCATATTTTGTGTATAATCCAGGAGCTACATACACTTTCCTCAGTATAATGAAAATTGCTAAAACCAGGAGGTGGATTTTGCCCAGAAGTCATAGAATTGAGTATTTATACAATGTCAAACAAAGAAAACAAAGTAGAACAAAGCTCAAATTTCAATTATTGATGCAATCTATCTTGTCAGATATTTTTCTGAATTATTGCACTAACTGAAATAAACTGATAATATAACTAGTATTAAAATATAATTGCAAATGTGCAAATTTACATTAGATTTGCTTGAAATGCTTCACTGCATAAGACACAAAAACAACTTTGTTGGATGGAAAATTTACATATAAGCATTTTACTTGACTTTATATGTTTACAATAGGTGATTCTTTCCAACACCAATGAGATTTATAAACTCAAAAATAATTGTAAAATAACTGATTCCTTGAGGTTTTCTGAAAGTATTCTTCACCGTAAATCATAGAGTTCAAATAAGAAAATAAGACTGAAATTTTATAGATAATTGTTGTTTATAATATATAAATTTCTTCAGAGTATATTCTAACAAATCTTTAAGTATTTCAAACTGAAATGCATAACCTGAAAAATATCAAATCATTGCAAAATTTTATATTCATGTTTGTCTTAATGGGCTTCTTGTTTTTTTACAACAGAAGACAAATAAAATGAAAATCATTATCAGTGAAAGGAAATGCTATATTTTATCAAAATATTTTCTGAATGTTTATCTACTTTTATTTTCTAAAATTAATTTATTGATATTGTATACAGTATAATAACATTCATTGCTGGAAATTTGTACCTTTACATAATCTGTCTTAATTCTTATTTTCCCCCATTCCCCTGCCCTCCCTTCAGCCCTTCCCTCCCTCCCTCCCTATCTACAAAGACTTTGTTTCCATGATTTTTTCATTTTCTCATATTAAAAAGAAAAAAGAGAATGAAATTAATATCTACTTTTACTTTTAATGCGACAATTGTGTAGGAACAGCACAGGGAGGATGTGAGTCAGAACTGAAAGCCAAAGCATAATGATGGAGAAGGTGGAGGACCGGTATGTGGGAAACAGGTCCGAGAACATTTGTGATAAAAACGGATACTTTACTAACCGGCAGTGTGCGCCTCCGTCCACGTGTTCAAATCCTATGCCAAGGACATGAGAGCCTTGTGACAAAGGAGGGGACGAGAATGAGGGCCTCTGCGGGATTCGTGCCTTTCTAAGAGGAGAGGAGAGAGGTGGATTCCTTTCTCTCTCGTCCACCGTACCTGCCGGGATACTGCAGGATGCAGGACAGCCCTCCACTGGACCTGAGTCACTGCTACTCCATGCTCCCAGAATCACGCTGAGATCTGTCAGGAATGCACTTCTGCTGTGTGCCCCACCTGGACAGTGCTCATCCAGTTACTCTACTGCTGGGGAATGGACTCTGCATGCTCTCCTGCTCCCAATGATGTCACAAGAGGCATGGAGACAGGGTTTAGAGATTTCTTCTCACATAATGGGGCTCTCTGGGCAAAGCCAAGCGGGATCCCCAGGAGTCCTGAAAAACAGAGCAAAGGAATAGGGAAAGGACAATGATTTAGAATTAATTGTGCTTAAATTATTGGGCTGGGATGAGGGTTTTACATCTAAATCAGGCTGGAGTGGTTATCAACTCAAAAGAAAAGAGCAAGAACTATAATACTGATTCTGCCCAAAGCAGGCTGTGAAGAATCAACCCCACAACTGGCTGCTTATAAGAAGTGGGTCTGGCCAAAGCCCAAGTGCCTAGGTGAGAGTAACTCACATCCAAATTCCTTTCCCACAACTGAGACCTTCTAACTAGAAGGACAGTGTTCTAATGACAATCCTATATTTTGTCTGTTCTGTGCTGATTTGAGGATGCAGTGTCTTGTCCTTTACGAGCCTTGTTTCCATTCATCTCTGTAGAACCTGCACCTAGCGCTCCTTTACCCCATGCCTGGCACTGTCCAGTGCCTTTGTCCTTTGCACTGGCATTGGTCATCCTGGCCCCCACGTTCTCTCTCTTCATTCTGCCTTCAGTTTTATTGGTTAGGCCTGCATCATATATACTGGGGAGGGTATTGGAGCCTGACTGCAGGAGTCTCCAGGATGTAGGGTCCTTACTGGTTTGACCAGAGGCGGGACGAGGTAGGAAGAGGAAAGAGTGGTGACACACAGCTGTGAGCAGTCACACATCACAGAGTCATGCCTGTATTAAAATGACTTCGGATGTTTGGCTAATGACTGAATGAGCTCTGTTTCCTTAAATCGAACCCGTGCCTGGTTGGGTAATCTCTTCATGCTGTCTATGCCTCCTGTAGCCTGAAGCTGGTATGGAAGGGAAAACTGTTCTACTCTCAGCTAAGCATTGGATTTCTTGAGAAGTTAAGTAAGGGTCTCAATTTCTATCAGCAGAATTTGAAACCTAAGAGATAGTCAGAGATACGTGTGAGCTTTACTAACATTTCAGTTATCTGTGAGGTTCCTGGAGTTATTTTCCTTGAAATGTACAAGTAACAAATGATTTGCTTTGTGTAACTGGACATTAACAAGGAACACATCAGCTCCAGCCCCACTGGTTAAAGTTGGCATTGCTTATACTTGCCACTGTCGGTGAGCTAAACAAACAGGAGGACGTCCCTGAGCTAACCAGACACTGGGCG
The DNA here is from genome assembly GCF_012274545.1 of Fukomys damarensis. Taxonomy (NCBI): domain Eukaryota; kingdom Metazoa; phylum Chordata; class Mammalia; order Rodentia; family Bathyergidae; genus Fukomys; species Fukomys damarensis. The sequence goes on along the minus strand of NW_022900938.1, from coordinate 6,031,388 downwards.
GGCCAGTGACACCGAGAGTGCCCTGCCTTGATGTCCTTGCCTGGCCAGGGGACAGGTCAAATGCCTGACTTCAATGTGAGTGGGCCAAAGATAATGCATTTCTTTTTTCTTCTGTATCTGAAATCATCCGAATTAATATAAAATAGTACCACCGCAGTAGCACATAGAAAAATGCTGTTGGCAGAGAGTACGGCCGAACATACCTGTAATCCCAGCTCTCTGGGAGGCTGAAACAGGATAACCACAAGTTTGAGCACAGCCTGACAACTTCATGAGACTTTGTCATAAAATAAAGGATGAATCATTTTCTATTGTCTATTTGTAATTCTGAGTTGAAAGCTCAGGATTAGGTCTACAGCACTGAAAAGAAAACTGGAAGAACAATAATTAAAACACAAATGACCTCCATGCATTCCAGGCAAAACCACATGCAGACGAATTTCTGTATGGATAAAAGTATATATACATGAATTTATATGCATATTTCTTTATATACACATAGTATTATAGATATTAAAGTATGCGTCTCTATTATCTATGTAAAAGTAAATACTATGCACTGCAAGCATGTATTAATAAAAATAAATAGAAAGACAAACTCTCTCTATATATATATATTTATATACACATATCCCTCTAAAACAAATAATAGATGCAATATAGAAAAATATCATATTTATTATTAACATTCACATCACTGTATGAATATGCATTCTTTATATAATGAAAATATTTTATTATGGAGAATTTTTGTTTCAAGTATTGTATTACTACAGTGTGTTATCATTATATTACATCTAATATATTTGATAGAGATGCCTCATTTGGTTCTAGAATTTATTTTAAACAACAGTATATTTTTGCTTTATATTTGAAATTTAAATAAGTTAATACAAATTATTTAAAATGCATACTAATCATATTCATTTCAAGATTTTAATATACCTAAATGGTAATTATGTTTTTATTTGTAGCACAAATAGAATAAAATAATGGCATTATGCTGTTTCTTCTTTAAATTTCTCAGAGTTTGCACTGTGAGATTACCATCTCAGCCCTGAGGCCATTATTCAGTGGCAGTGTGTTCTCAGCATGTACAAGGTCCTGGTTTCAATCCCCAGCACCAAATAAATAAGTAAATACTTCACCCTAGAGAGCAAGAAATATTTTTCTTTATATGCTTCTATTTTTTCCATTGACATTTTCTTAATAATTTAGAGGTAACTGTGGGCAGCCTTTTCTAATTGTGCTTTTGGAATTTTATTTAAGAAAGGAAATATAAGGAAATTAATTCATTTCATCTAAGAAGAAAGTGGACTATATAGTAAAAGCACTCTTCTATTTCTGTAATATGTAAAAATTATTAAAGTCAAAGAAAAGTTGTTTCAGATTTGTCTCAATGAGAAATGCTGTCATATATTTTAAACATAAGGCTGAAATTATTTTCATCTCCTTAGGGAAAATTTTAAAGTCGGAGAAAAAATATTATAGCTATGAAAATTTTTATGTAAAAATTTGTATTAATTATGTATGAATTTTAAAGTTGATTATTTAAATTGTAAAGACTAACTTCATCTGTAACTTTTACTTCATTGAGTACTAATATTTATATTAGAAATATATTACCCTTATAAATAAACATATGTTTGTAACTATGTATTATGTGAAGTTGTGCATTATATATTATACATAAGTGCATCTTTTCATTTAATTTATGGCAAAGTTTCAGTTCTCCAATATATCTGCATTTATCATATACACTTAGCTAAAAAAATTGGAAAAACAGCAGGAGTAGAGGAAAAGCATATAAAAACCATTTTTTTTAGTGTATGTAAGCCAGAATTTTGAAAACACATGGTATCTTGATAGATGTTATTAACTACACCTCTACTTATGATGGCTATTAATTATCATGTTGTTACAATTAAATTAATTTAAATGTGATAAGAATAGTTCAAAATGAATGGATATCTAAACTAATAGATGCATATATATGTATGTGTGTGTATTTAAAATTAGTGTCAGGAAAGGCTTCTTCTCTACAGACAATATAAAAAGAATTATGACCATCAATATTCTGTTTCCATTAAACTAAGAATATTTGGAACTACAGATTTTGTTATGCAAATTTATTTCTTTAGTTCTGTCATGAGCACTAAAAATAAATGAATATTTTTGACAGATTACTGACAGTTTTAGACATTAAAAAAAAAACTTTAGCACTGCATAGGTGCTGATTTTAATCAATGTTCATTGCTTGTATGTTAGTCAGCTTTTTGTTGAAGTGACAAAATATTTGAGATTAAAAACTTACCGAAGGAAAAGTTTCTTTGAGCTATGGCTTCACAGCTTTGGACCCACATGAGCTCACTGGCTGCAGCGCTGGAGGTCTGTGCTGAGGCACAGCCACCATGTTTGAAGGGCCTGGAAAAGGAACAAGCTCACCTCATGGTGGCCAGGCCAGAGGGAGGAGGTGGGGCTGGAGAAATTGTTCTGGATTTCACCCCTGTATAGGACAGCTTTTTTCCTTCTGGAACACAATACCAGGTGTCCACAAGTAAGAAAGTAAGTTTAATTTGGCCACAGCTTCATGGGTTTATTGATGGTCCACTGGCTCCAGAGAAGAAACGTCCAGGAGGAAGAGTGTGGTACAGCAAAGCTTCTCATTTCTTAGTGGTCAGGAAGGAGAGCAGATGGCCGGTGCCATTGCAAAAGGAGTCAGGAAATGAATATAGGATCCAGGGTTGTGCCCGCATGGCCCACCCAGATGGGCCCAGAACTAAGATTTATGAACCCCACGCCTATCAGAATGATCATCGGGCTTAGCTGGTGCATCCCTGCTTCATGCAACTGGGACTGAAAGCCTAACAGCCCTTTCAGCTGCTGTCTCATCAATGGAAGTCCACACCCCATGATCCACTGACTTCCAGGACTGAAACCCAATGGGTGGAGACCGAATCTTCAGCACAGTGAGCATTTGGGGCATTTTCCATTTCAACCATGAAAACAGGTAAAAGTATCATGAAAAGTAACACATGCAATATATAATATTTATTGCTCATATTACTCTTATCTTCTTTCTGTTTTACTTCGTTTTGGCCTGTGTCAAATAATATAACGTAACGTTCTCTGTCCATGTCAATAAATGAATGAATGACAGAGACCGTTTCATTATTTCACCTAATGTATGAGTAATATGCACAAGTATCAATTACAGTACATATGGAAATACCCAATTTTAATACCTGTTTTAATAAACCATTTAGCCTAATGAATTTCTTATAATTGGCATCATGTCCTTAGACCTTAAGAAACAAAGTGATTATAACTTTGTATAGTTCCAGCAAATGTAGCTGTGAAATAATACATTTCTACCTTCCAAAGAGTAATGACAGGTAATTAGTTGATTTTAAGAAATCAGCGTGCTTTTTTTTCAATGCTATAAATAAATGTAGTAATTACTTGAGCCTATCATGTAAGCTAAATATAGAAAAAAAATCATAAAGATTTTAATTGACGCATTGATTTATAAAATACATCACATACCTTATTTACTTATGTCTTTACAATAGAAAATTTAAGAAGTTAGACTCAACATTGAATATTTCATCCTAAATATTTCAAAAACCATTTTGTTAAACTCAAAACATAAATATTTAATTAAGACATATTTTTGCTATTTAAAACTGCTATATAGCAACCTAGAGTAACACTGGTTACCAGGCTGTCTCTGATGAATTTCATTTTCTGCTAAATTTTAAAATGTGTTGAAAAATTAATATGATTCAATAGGTAAAGTAAGAGAAAAAATTAAATTATTTTAATCAGCTTTTACTTTTTTAGCATTTAGATTAATAGAATCATACTATGAAAGGAGGTTTTCATATCTTATGTAAGACAAGGTGGTAATAAATACTCCTAAGTCATTCATCTTTAGCATTTAAAATATACTTCATATAACAATTAATCTATCTTTATGGTGAAAGCATGCAAAATCATTTCTTTCTCTTTTTGAAGTGCATAGTTCCTTATCCTTATAATACTTCCCCAGAAGGCCTCTGTGCATGTGTACAAATGACACACGGTACTCCATAAACATATTCAACTTTATGTTTATATGTATCTCAGTTACTTTTCAAGTCAAACTATTTTTGAAATTACCAATATGCATAATGAAATAAGTAAAATTATTTTAAAATCTTCAAATGTACAAGATTATAGTAGTATTTAAAGTCAAAAATTAACATGAAACATGAAATTTGAAAGTTTTGTTTTCTCAGTAATGTTAACTCTGCATAAGGAAAACATCTTTTTACTTTAAAAAGCAATACATACTCCTAAGTGAAATAAATAAGGCACAAATGTGTAAATACTGAGTAGTTTCTCTGGTGTGAATAAACTGTAATAATACAGAAGATCCTGATAAGATTACTGACATTGAGAAGTGGGAAGAAAGGAGCTAAAGGTGTAGGGAAGTCGGAATGGGTAGGGGAAGGGTAATAAGGGAAAAGAAAAAAAATGTGAGAGAATGAAAAGATGAAAATAAAATGTTTATATATATATCATGTAGAGGTACAAGATCACAAAAATGAATGTAACTGTACTTATCCCTAAAATATACCAATAAACTCAATTAAAGCTGAAAAAAATATTAAAAAGAAAAAAATCAGCATAAAAAAAGCACAATACATTTGTCTAATTCAGATTGAAAGGTCATTTTTTTAACAAATGGATTCCTTAGGAATTTGCTCAAACCTATAACTATATGGGCAAACAATTAAAACCAGCACATATGCACATTAAATTAAAAATAAGTTGTTTTACACAAATGAAACTGAAGAGAATTTCACGTGTATTTTCTAAAATATTTCATTCATGTGTGTTTCAGATAGTATATTTTAGTTCTGAGCATAGCAGTATTGGAAGGTTTTTATTGTGCTTGCTATTGTGGAATTTAAAGAGCATGAAATGAATTTCTTATTGATTGCAGTAGCATAGATGATGTCTACATGAAAAGTAACACAGTAGACAGTGCAGTAGCCAGGCAACGTGCTACAGATTCACTGGATTGCTAGTAAGAATGAACGACCTTGTGCTTGCATTGGACACAGGGTCCATACACCTGGGATTATTTATCATGCATTTCAACAAAGTTTCTCATTAATCTCTATACCACTAAGTTTGAGAAACTATTGAAAGTCATGTACTTTCTTAATTTTGCTCAAGGTTTATCTTCCACTTGTACTACTGGTTTTTTTTTTGTTTTAATTGGTACTTTTTAAGTATACAGTACAGTTACATTTATCATTGGGATCTTGTACCTTTACATGATGTAACTTAGCTCCCATTTTTCCCCAATCTCCTGCCCTCCCTTCACACCCTCCCCCGCCCCTATTTACAAAAACTTTGTTTCTATTTTTTCCTTTTCTCATGTTTTTTCTTGTCCCTTATTTCCTTTCCCCTACCCTTCCCACTTCCCCTACACCTTTAGCCCTTTTCTTCCAATTTCACACTATCAGTTATACAATTTGGATCTTATACTTTTAGGTTTTTCCACCACAGAAACTATTCAGTGTTTACACATGTGTCCTATTTATTTCACTTAAGAGTGTGGCCTCAATGTGCACCCATTTTCCTATGAATGACTCTAGTTTCTCATTCTTTATGGCTGAGTAGTATTCTATTTTATAGAAAAACCACATCATCTTTATCTAGTCTCCAACTGACAGGCACAATTACCTATCAGTTTCCAAGTTTTAACCATTACAAACTGTGCAGCTATAAACATGGGTAAACATATATCACTGTGGTATTACTCTTTTAACTCTTAATTCTTTGGGGAAGATACCCAGCAGAGGGATGGCTGGGTCAAATGGGACTTCTAATCCTAGTTATTTGAGGTATCTCCATATTGATTTCCACAGTGGTTGCACCAGTCTGCACTCCCACCAACAATAGAGAAGGGTTCCTATCTCTCCACAACCCCGCCAACATTTGTTATTAGTTGATTTCCTGATAGCAACTATTCTTTGTGAGGTAAGGTGGAATCTCTGTGTTGTTTTCATCTACACCTCTCAAATGACCAGTATTGAGCATTTTTTCATATGTTTATTTGCGTCAGACAAAGAACTATTATCTAGTATATATAAAGAACTAAAAAAAAATCAGGACCCCCAAATATAAAGACCCAATTCAAAAGTGGGCATCTGAAATGAACAGACGTTTCTCAGACAAAGAAGTAGAAGCAGCAAATAAATATATGAAAACTGCTCTGTTGTTTATTGAGACTTTATACTAAGTTTTAAAGCAGTGTAGTCTTAGTCCAAAAGCTTTATTATTTTGTAAGGTTGTTTTGTCTGTTTTTATTCCATTGCTTTTCATAGAAAATTTTGAATAAGCCTACTCGACCTGCTAAGTTTTGGCTGAGATTTCTACTGGAATTTTATTAACCCTACAGGTGAACTGCACAATCAGTGTCATCTCTACTATGATGCATCTTCCAATCAATATGCACACAATGACTGACCACGGATTTTGTCTTGTAACCTTTTTCTAGTATATGTCTAAGATTCTGGGAGGGCTGTATGTGTGTGTGTGTGTGTGTGTGTGTGTGTATGTGTGTGTGTGTGTTTTCTTGTACATGGCCTGTAATATGAGATTTTGTGTCTCAGGAATTGGATTGCTTTAAATTTGCTTCCCATTTGGCTTTGAGTCTCACTGCATCAGCGTTTTCGCTTGAGGCTTTTCTCAAGTGAGGACATTTTCCTTCAGCTCTCCCCTTAGACAAGTATCAGAAGTGGGGTATGGAACAAGAGAGAAGAACATGCTTTAGAGCTCTTGTTAAACCTCCTGCTTTGGCCATTCCTGGACCTGTTTCTGCAGAGTGTGGTCTTCCCAAACCTCACCACCCTTCTCTGGAGACAACACCGAGAGCAGCCTGCTCAAAGCCCCAACTCTGCACGAGAAGCTGTGCTATCAACTGACTGCAGTGGGTGTGCAAAGCTATATTTTTAGGTTACAACTCTTAACTGCTTTCTTTTCCTTTCCATGCCATCACTGAAATTTTCCTTGCCTTCCTCGTGCACATGAGGAAGTGGTGCATTCTGGGAAGGTGTGACAGAAGACACTGCAAAATGCTGCCGTCTGTAGCCGGCACCTGGTGAGAAGGTTTCTTCCCATGCTCCACAGTCCCCCGGAAGCACCTCCTGGAGATTTTAAGTGACTGGGGACCGCAGGGACCAAGCTCACTGCACTCAGCATTTACTAAAGCTTTCAGAGCTTCTAGGGGAGTATTCTCACTGGTGTATTCAAGGCCCTGTTGCTTCTGCCTCTCTCAGTACATGCTCAGTTGTGTTTTTCTCTGCAGGTGTCTGTCTCTCCAGATTTAGGATTATCTGTCTTGCCTTTGATCTTGGTTTTCTGCTGGTGTGGGGAAAGGTTGCTCAAGCGCATTCTGCTACATTTTTTCATAAATGTCTTACTTGGGAAACTCTGGAAAGGAAAGAAAGCAAATGTGTGTGTGTCTCTGTGTATACCCGTGTGCGGCTGGTGCTCTGGGATTCTTACATTTCTTTTAGGTGAATGTGGCTTAATTGTGGTAATATTTGAGGTTGATTAAATGAAATTATACTGCTATTGTAATATGCTAATATGCTCTAATGTAACATAAAACATTCCTGAATCACTTAGTTGTGATGTGTAGGCCTCTTCAAGAATGTCTCCATGTCATTTTTCAGTTTACTTTTTATTTAAATTACATTATATTAACTGATAGTTAAAATAAAAATTGCTCCTGTTTATGGGGTACTGATACTTTGTTACATGTAAAGATTGTATAACATTTAAATCAGATTGCGTCTGTCTCCTCAAGCATTTATCCTTTCTTTATGGTGAGAACATGCAAACTCTTTCCTCTGGCTTTTGGACACACACAGAACATTATCACTAATTATGACTATAGGCATCCTACTTTGCTGTACACACGAAAGCGTCTTGCTCCTATCTAACTGCAACTTGGCACTCACTGGTGAACGTAATGGCCAGTCCACAGTCCCCACCCCTGTATTCTCCACTTCTACAAGATCAGCAGTTTCGAGCTTCCACATCTGAGTGATAGGATACAGTATTTATATATCTGGCCTTGCTTATTTCACTTAAAATAATGATATGAATATACACACGTATACTATCAGAGACCTCTGCAGTAGGTTCTGATCTCCTTCTTAGTGCTGCAGAGCAAGGCTGAGAAAAAATAAAAAACAAAAACAAAACTAAACTAAAAGACAGAACTAAAGAAACAAGAGAAACTGTGGAGCCAGGACAGACGATGCTGCTCATCCAGCAAAAGCGCTGGCCCGTCCAAGCCACTGATTTTTATTGGTGATCACGTGGGATAAAGGTGAGCTGTGTGCGAGGACAGGGAGACGTGGGAGGATGTGCAATTTTGCAGTTCCTATGGAAACTGCAGCCAGGACTTGTAAAGGACAAGACAAAGCATTCTTGAATTAGGAATAGAATAGAAAAATACAGGGTTTTAATTAAGTCCTTGTGATTCTAGTCAAGGAGATTTTAATCATGGGAATGGAATTTGGGTGTGAACTACTCCGACCTCAGCTGCTACGTTACCTAACGCTGAGCCCCACTGCTGCCGGGCCTATTTTTAAATTTTTGAGGGATCTCTGTACCCATTTAAATGTCCACTTGCAGTTGGCAAGGCTCTCTGCTTGTCCATATCTTCATAAGGGTTCCAAAATTAGACACTTTGATAATTCAGAATGTCGTGATGCAGTTCAAGGTGACCATGTTTTAAACAAACGCTGTCTCGTAAGAAGAAATATCCATTTTGTATCATATGTAAAATCAAACAAAATGTGATAAAACTTTTTCAGTTGCTATGGAAACTAAAACAATTTGAACCCTCAGTTCCACACCTACAGCATTATTTTTAAATCACATATCATATCAACCCAACACCTTGTGCAGATACCTCCGGTCTTACATATTTTGGCCGCATCTCCCTATTGGCGAGGCACCGTGTGTTGACATACTGTGCTCAGGGATGCGGAAATCAAGAACAGCAGGCTGTTCCTGGTGGGAAACACAGAGTCTACTGTATGGTAATGAAGGGACGATGCAGAATCAGGGTTCAACAGACCTGGGGATCAACTGGAGCAGGAAGCACCCCAAGGCTAGAGGGCATTTGGAGGTCACCGTGCTCCAGGAAGCAAACCTAAAGCAACCCGTGGGAAGTTCAGTATGGTAAAGAAACATTTTGTCAAGTTAAAAATAAATTGGTACCTATTCTGAATTGGCAGATCGAATCTGCAAAAGAACTTGGATTGACTGTCCTCCTACTTGTCCTTGGAAACAAAGTTTTCTGCAAATCATAATTTCAAAGGAGAGGGAATCAGGTGCTCAAGCCCTAGCTCTCCAATGGGAGCCTGTGTGATGGTTAAACTCAGAAAGATTACTCAATGAAGCTACGGAGAAGGGTGGGGTGGTTGGGGATGAGGAGCAGGAAGGGCCAAAGACAGCACAACGTGGTATCTCTAACGGGGAAGAAGAAGAAACACAAAGCTGGCAGAGTTAACAAGGGCAGATGTGCACATTACACACTTATTTGCACACTTGTAAATAAGTGTGGGCCGTACTGAGTGAGGAGTAATCATGGTGAAATGACCTCAAGTTTGAAATTGTGTCCAGACTTGGGTTCTTCAAGCCTTGTTCGTGTTTGTTTAACCTTGGATTAAGAATCAGAAATTAATCTTATTTTCAACTTTAAATGGAATTCTTGTGTGAACATGAATATAGTAAATGTGGTCACCCTTGTTTTCAGTTGCAGAACAAAAGAGACAATATTTATCAGGGCCCGCGGTTGGGAGGATGAAGAACAAGGAAAATCATGTAAAATTCAGTGAGTTAATGAAACCTTGATTCAAAATAAAAATAAATAAATAAATGCGATTCCAGTTGGTGGGCAATTGTACCAATAAAAAAATTAAAAAATAAAACTGTGACCCAATTAAAAAAATAAAAAATAAGTGTAGCTTAGCTTGAAGGCCCTACATTCAATTCCACCTAATGATGGAAAAAGGCCTTTTGACGGACTGAATATGCAGATAGTTTGCTTTTTATGAGAGATCAGCAAAAGAGTTGGAGCCAGTAGCTACAAACTTGGCTTTTCATAGGTCATGCTCTCCTATCAGAGAATCTTCTACTGATAATTTCGTAAATCAGATAATAGCATTTCCTTTCTGTTTAATGGCAATCTGTTGTTTTTGTCTGACAACAATTTGTCTTTTTCCTTTCACATTTTACAATAAACAGCAAGAAGAATAAGGCCACACCTTCAGCAATTTACATGGAAAGTGTCTCCTCTGAATACACACACTTTCCTTACAATTTCTTCTGTCAACTCAGTGTAGGACAATTGTGCTAAGCTTGCATCACTTTATAACAAGTCTCTTTACTTCTGCTTTTCAGTAACTTGATCTTCATCTTTTCTCTGACCCTGATCTGTAAAATCTTTCAGTTTTTTGGTGTTTAATAATAGCTCGATCATAGTGATTTGTGTGCTCACTAAAGCAATTTAAATTTCCTGTGCTACCTGCCTGCTCTCTTCATTCTTAGACTTTGAGAACAGTGTCTTTATAACCCTCAGTTCCATTATTGCTCTGTGAAAGGACATCTTTTGTTAGTGTTTTCTCTCTCTCTCTCTCTCTCTCTCTCTCTCTCTCTCTCTTTCTCTCTCTCTCTCATCCTCAACAAATTCTTTCTAATTTCTTCCTAATGCCAGACTCCAATTTCTTCCTGATGCTACACTCCAAACCCACCACTCTGACATTTGTAGATAATCATTACAGTAATATCCTTCTTTCTCTACAAAAATCTAAAATAATTCCCTATTGCTTTTCTAACAAATTATCACTCTCTTCACTGTTTAAATAGCCTCAACTTAGTATCTAACTGTTTTGTGAATCCAAAGTCCTGACTGGTCTCCCCTCACAAAAGCCAAGATGCTTTTAGGGCTGTACTTAACTTCCCAAGCTTGGGGGAAATATGGCACCCTCCTGGTTTAGCTGCAGGTGAGGTCCCATTGTCTACGTCATGGCTCCTGCCTTCTCCTTCAAACCAAAGTACCAACTTTGTATGACCCCTGACCACTGTCACCTCATCCTCTGATGCAACTGAAATTATATTTAAATGGAAAAACTCATGCGATTTACTGGGCCAGCCTGGACATCCCACATGCAAGATGTCAGCACACACTAAGACAGCTGCAATATTACTGTGGGATATCATCCTAAGCCATTTCCTGTATCTGGGTCATCACTGCCCTGTGCGTGACTACAGGCTGAATTTGTCATGGTCCATGTGAAGCTATGATATTATATGAAAAAATATGTCCATTAAAATGCTTAATATCATAAAGTTCATGAGACTACATTAATTACTGGGCACATGATACTTTTCTGTTTTTATTTTCTTAGAGAAACTACAACACATGCAGTTGCCTAGTCATTAACTGTTTGTTTGTAATCGATTTTTAGGCCTTGCTGTTTCTATCATGTGCATCAATCTGATCACATACACATTCCTGTCCAATTCCAGTGGTGCCAGAGTGTTTCCTCCTCTTTCAGCATCATCTTACAGGCTCAAATTTCCATACCGTCATCATGATACAGAACATAACATTTACACCTAAAAATATTTCTGCATAAAACTTCTCAAATGCTCCCCATTGCTGTATTAGGCAGCTACGTCATTAAAATTTTCCCCTACCTTCAATATCTGGCTTCCCCCTGTCAGTTTCTGGTACACGTATGCATCAATTTCTCTCCTTCAAGTGCATTGGACAAGTTACTCTGAATGTTTTCCTTCAGTTATGTTACTGATGGTCAATTGTTCTTAATTTCTTCCCCTCTAGCCGCCCTGGTCTTTGGGTTTAACCTTTACATTCACATTACTGCCCTGTCTATATCGCTTCAGCAAGCCTGGACGTTATTCAGAACTGGAACCCAGAGACAATATTATTGCCTGTGTTTTTATTTACCCTGTGCATGTAATGCATACTTTCATGTTCAGTGGAGACTAGATACTCCTTAAATGAGCCTAAAGAATGCATGGATTAACACCGAAAAATGGCAGAAATTACCTTGGTAGTGGATTTGTTAAGTTGCAGAATTATCAATAAACACATAAAATATTTAAATTATATGACTATGTTAACATCATGTTTTGACCTCATCTTCTATGTTTTTAACTGATGGTGATGCACTAATGATTATATTCAATTGATAATAACAAAGCATTTTTAGAGCTTATTTAAAGGCGTACTTTGATCTATTTATTTATTTTCCATCTACAAAATATAGTAATTGAACACATTGCATACTCTCAGTCTAGGAGATATTTATCTATGGGTTTCAAATATATAAAATGCCATATAATCTACCTGATTCCTCAAATAAGGCATGACTTTACACCAAAATTATAACATAGATTCTAAGTCAATTTAAACTAAAATAATATTATCCTAAGCTCACACCTATCCTCTTTACAGGATATTTTCAAATTAATGCTCACATATATTACCTATATAATAATCCCTTTCGCTCTTCCATAAAAAAGCTGGGTAGCTTTATGGTTTACAATTAATTTTATTGATATCCTTTAGATATATACAATGATCAGTTCATCATAGGAAATTTGTACCTGTATATGATATATTTTGCTCCTTTTCCCCTCTCTCCTCCCACCTTCAACCAGCCTTTCCCTTCTTATTTACAAAAGCTTTGTTTCCATTTTTCCCTTTAATATTCTCTTTTTGAAATTTTACCTTTCCTTCCTTTCCTCCTCTAAAAATACAAATTTGTTTCCTTTCTGGCACGAAGGAATTTGGAGATTGTGGTTGGCAGGTTGTTGTCCTGGTGAAGGCGGCACTTTCCAGGTCTTACAGAAGTGTCCTGGCTGTGTCCCTACATGCCCCCATGCTGGGGGAGGTGCGAACATTTGCACATTGTGTCTTCTTGGAAAGGCACCAGCCCCATCACATTATGGCCCCAGCTTATGAACTCATTTAATGTTTATCACCTCCTTATAGATTCTATCTCTAAATTCAGCTAATGGAGAGCAAAAGCTTCTTAAAAATAGAAACAAAGTCTGATAACTAGGTATAAGTGTTTAATCATCTCATCCAGATATGTGAATTATCTGCTCTAATTGGAGGATAGAACTTGTCTGTTATCAACACTAGATCCAAAGGATGGTCTGGGAGTCAGTGGATTCTCTTGTCCTTGAGAAAAACCAGGACCCATGCACCATGTCATCCCAAGTGGACAGGGACCAGAGGGTCTCCATTAGTGACATCTGAAAGAGGCTGTGAACTGGACAGCTGGTTCCCAGTTAGCTATCTTATTCCCTGAGCGCTACATCAGCCTTTCCTTGGATTGCTGGTAACAGGTGGAGCTAACAGAGTGAGTGATGCACTTGCTGTGTTGATTATCTCTCATCCCTTCTTGCTGTAGCCCAGAGCTGCTGTTGGTAGGCGGCCCATCCAACAACATCCACTCTGAATGACACTGTTGACTGTGGCACATCCCTCACGGATTTGGGAGGGGGTGGTGTTGACTTCCTGGACAGTTCTACCAGGAAGTGCTGCTGCTCCCATTTGCACTTCCTGTGTACCCTCCCTGTCTACGGTGAGTTGTAATTAACTTCCAGCTTCCCGGGAACACCTGCTAATTAGCCTTAGCAAAGCTGACTTCTCTCAAAAGCAGGCTCAGCTATGGTCTCTTAGAAACTTTCTCCACATCCTCAGCACCTCAGGTGCAGACACCCCTGGATGCACACCCCACTGCAGGATAAGAGTACAGTTTCCAGGAGGACATCAGCCAGGGCAGGCTGCCCTAGGTGCTCAGAAGCTTCCATCCCAGAAGCCGCTTAGAGAGCAAGAGCAAGATAAAGAAAAGGAGTGAGGGCCTAAAAGGATTTCTAACAGTGATGCCGCAGGTAGTGAATTTGGCAAATTATAAAATTGAGGAGGGACAACAGGTCTGCTGAGTATGAATCACCAAGTTGCACAGCCAGTTAAATTTTCTGGGAATTATAAAAGTATCTAGAATGTGTCTTGGGTTCAAATTCTATAGTGAGACTTTGACATAACTGCCAGTAAAACAGAAAAGAAAAAAAGCATCCAGTTTGGACGATAAGTACTTTTTGGAACTCCTGCCTAAAGGATCTGTAATTCCATGTATGCCTAAATGGTAAGGACAGTGCATTTTGGGAGACTGAGGCAGGAGGATGCCAGTTTGAACCTTGTATGGACAAATTTGTGACTTAGCAAGAGCCTGTCTCAAAATAAAAAATAAAAACTGAGCTGGGAGAGGTACTTCAGTGTGATGGCCCTGCGTTCCATTTTCATTATCATAAAAGGGGACAATTCTCAGTAACTGCTTGATTTCAATGTTCCTTCTGATATTCATCATCTTAAAATATTCTTTTCAATCACTTTAATTATTGTTTTTTGTGGGGGGGTATTGTCTTTTTTTCTCATTGAGTTTATTGGTGCACTTTAGGTACGCAGTACAGTTACATTCATTATTGGGATCTTGTACCTTTACATGACAGGTCTTGGTTCTCATTTCTTCCCCTTGTCCCTGCCCTCCCTTCACCCCCTCCTTCCTTCTCTCCCCCTTCACAAACACTTCATTTCCATTTTTTCATTTTCTCATATTTTTTGTTTTCCCTTATTACCTTTCCCCTACCCTTCCCACTTTCCCTACACTTTTAGCCCAGTTCTTCCTATTTCATATTGCCCATTATATCATTAGGATCTTATAATTTTTGAAGAAATTATGTTATCAATATATCATATTAATACAGTAAGAGACACTGCAGAATTAAAATATTTTACTATTCTTTCTTCTCAAAAATAGAGTATTTAAGGGTCAGTGATTTAGCTCAGTGGTTCTGCCTCCTGCCTTGCAAGCACAAGATCCTGAGTTCAATTCCTGGTACCAACAGTGGGGGGGGGGTATTTAAGCAATCACTTATAATGAATTTAAATTAAGTTAGAATAAATAGCTGTTAAAATACTAAGCTTAACATTTTTAACAAGATTTGAAAACTATTTAAAATTGATGGAAATATGAAAAATTGAAAATACTAATTTTCATAAAGCAAATAAATCATATATTCTATATTGGTAGCAGAGTCCCTGAATTTAGTTTTAAACCTTTATATAGTGGCAAGGCATGATGGCACACATCTGCAAACGCAGCCCTCAGGAGGCAGAGGCAGGAAGATTGTAGCAAGTTCAGGGCCAGCCTGGGCACATAGTGAGTTCAGGGACAACCTGAAGTACAAAGCAAGACCCTGTCTCAAAGAAGCAAAACAAAAATTTTGCTAAACTATGTAGAAAATAGTGTGAAATAAGTAGCAAATAACAATTATGACTAATTTACACATATGCTTCATTTTATTCATACAGTAGACTGATGAACAATGAAAGTTTAACCCTTAATCCATAGAGAGATAGATAGATAGATAGACAGATAGATAGATAGATAAATAGATATGGCATTAGTGGTGTATAACTCTGTTCAGTGTGTGTATGTGTGTGTGTGTTTGTATGACAGAGAGGCTTTATAGTCCTTTCAATTTTGGTTTTATTATAGTTTGGATAAAAAATGAGAAAGAATACAACAAAGATAAGTACTTGCAGATTAATACACAGGAAAGAGACCTGAGGAACGTGAAGGGAATAAATGGCAATAAACACAAAGAGAAGGAAAGAAAAGTAAGCAAATGAAAGGAATAGGAAAAATAAAATGTTCAGCCATCGTTGGTAGGAGAAGTCATTCCTTGAAATACCAGTATTGAGCACTTTAAAATTCTCTTGTGTATTTGAGATACAATGACCATCCAAATAGGTATATTGCTTTTTTAAAAGGTGGTACCATTTGTTTATTTACTTATTTTACTGTGACTCAATGTGGCTTTTTGTTTTGTATTTAGTATTTAAATCATCCCAGGCCCCTTAGAACTACCCTGGCTCTCAATCACTTTTGTCAACTCCTGGGAAGTCTTGAATACACATTTGTTTTGCCGTAGAGAACAGCAGGCTCTGAATTGGTTACAAATCCTTTTCAGAAGTGCCTTTCACCTATCAAAGACAAAACTATTTACTTGAAAAGCGAGGTGTCCGAAGACATTGGCACTCCGACATTATTAGTCTATGAATGACTGAGCATCTTGCTGAGAATAATATGCCAGTAATGCTAACTGCCTGAAAAATGAGGTAGCTGACATGGCTTAATTCGGTACAAGGCCAGGTTGGCACTTTTTTCTATAGACAATTACAGTCTAAGACAGATAACTGAGCGGCCAAGCATGTAAACAAGCTAAGGATACATGAAGCAGGACAATCTCAGGGCTGATAAACTCCTCGGAGCCATCTTTTCTGCAGCGCAGCCAGCCATGCACCCAGGCAGGGCTGAACTGACAAATCTGAGTGTGGACGCTGCCCTGGAAATCACAAAATATTTGAATGTTGGAGTGGGAAAGAGAACAGATCCCCTGTTGCAAAGAGAGAAACTTTTGTTAACAACAGGTTCAAGAAGCAAGACGAAGAGGGCTGGGCACTTCAAATAAAGCTGGGGTCAGAAGAAAAGAAGAGATGCAGAGAATATTCTTTAAGAGGCAGAATACCCTGGGATAGAAATTACAAATGATACAGTAGACCTGTGGGAGAAAATTAGTGAGTAGCATATGTATATTCATTTTGATTAGTATTATAAATAGAAGGAAAAAGTTATTCAATGCTACTTTTAATACTAAAACAAACGATTGAATTTCCCACATAATACAATATTATCTACTTGTTTAGCTCCGAAGGCTCCAGAGTCAACAGGCTGACACCTTTAATAACAGCAATGTTTGTATTCTCTCACACAGTTGCGAAGCTGACGACTGCTCAAAGCCCTGTGCACACCTTAAAATGTCAGACCCCTTTGCCTGGAGGTTCATCGTTTTATTCATTTAACTTTTCCTGCTAAATGCCATGTTTCCTCTTGGAAACTTGCCATTTGAGAGGAAAACTCCCGAGTCTTCGACGTTCTCTCTGAAATCACCTCCAAAGTGGCCAGCCCCTCTCGGACAACCCTGCAGCCAGGAGCGCCGGAACAGCTCACTCTTGAGCCCATCCCAGCGGCGGTGGCAGCGACTCCTGTCTCCCTGTGGGATGGGTTCCTCAGGGGAAGGCATGTGGGTCACTTGGAGCCTCTTTCAAAATGCCCTCTTGTCCCGGAGATAGAAAGCAGGATGGTCTCTTTACCCGGCTTCCCTGCAATGTATAAGTGAGCTTCTAGTCTATCCGAAATACGAGCAGCCCACCTGCAGGTGTGGATCTTCTAGCCACAGCAGTGATGGGACACAGTGTAACTTATTGTGGAGCAACGCGGCAGGTTTCTGGTGTCTTCTGCCAAATGACAGCCTTGGGATAGAGCAGGTCCTGGGGATGGGGTGGGTGCTATTCCTAGAACAGCCTTGGCACCAGACTCTGGTCCTCGTAGAGGGTTACTCGGTACCCTTCATCAGCTTCTTTCACACCTACGCTCCGATTCTGCCAATGAGAAATGTGACAGGATAGCTACCAACGTTCACCAACACTTTCCATTCTAGAGGTATTCTGGTGAGACTCTCTCTGACCTCACTGGTTCCAACCTGCTGAGAGAAATATTGCCTCTTTAATTTATAAATAATTTTACCCAGTAACAAGTGTATGCTTCACATAACACAAGCACTCCTTCCATCTTCTGCTTTTATTTCTGGAGATGGGGTCTCGCTGTGTTGCACTGCCTGGTCTTGTGAACTCACGGGGTCCTCCTGCCTCGGTCTGCTGAGTGTCTGGGACTATAGGCTAAGTATTTCTGGAGATGGGGTCTCGCTGTGTTGCACTGGTCTTGTGAACTCACGGGGTCCTCCTGCCTCGGTCTGCTGAGTGTCTGGGACTATAGGCTATGCCACATATCCAGGATATTTGCTCTTCATACAAGCAAAGTACACCAGTAAGCATAATTTTACCATACAATGCTGTACATGCATTAATGACACCCATACCTGTATACATTACAGTAATTGGGCCTATGATTATGAAGAATAAAGGAATTATTATAAGTATTTTTGGTAGTGGGTAACTTGCGTGATAATTGTTGCAACTTTTTTCTGTCTAACCCAGTTAAACATATTTCATAATCATAACCTCTACATCTCAATTCATTTATGCCAACTTGGATATGTCAGATTATACTGATACGTGACCAAATAAGTGAACCTTCGTATACGAGGAAGGGTTGGAAGTACAGGGAGAGAAATATGCATAGCTTTTAAAGCTAGAATAAGAAACGTAGTGATTTTTAGAAGCATAAGTATCCTGGTTGTAGCAGACATGATGTTAACAGCTGCTCCTTAATAATCTATTGTGAGTGAGTATTTCACTTGTGCAGGTTCAGGCTTGATAGCTGCTGCTCTGGGATTCTTTAGAATTGTAATAAGTAGTTAAATTTACCAGGAACTTTGTTGTAGCCCCTGGTGTGGAGTGGGAGGACGTGTGTGATGCTGGCTCTGTTCTGGTTTAGTCTTGAGGCGTGCATGCCTCAGGTGTAACCCTGAGCACACATTAGGAGGGCAGACTACCGTCCTTCAGCTCAAACAGTTAAAAGGCAAGGTCTCAAAGACACTGAAAAACTCAGAGGACAAGTGGAGCATGAAGGAGGCTGAGAAAACACGACAGAAGCAGTGTGAGGGAGAACCTTGGAGTGAACTCTGGAGCTGAAAAAATCTGGCTAAATCTGAATAAACTCTGCAGATCAGGTAATACTTTTCTTTTTATGTTTTCTTTTTTTTTCTTTTTTTTTTTGTACCGGGGATTGAACTCGGGTCCTTGCAGTTGCAAGTCAGGCCACCAAACCACTAAGCTAAATCCCCAGCCCATTTTTTTTTTATGTTTTTTGTTTTGTTTTGTTTTTTTGGTTTTTGTTTGTTTGTTTGTTTGTTTTTGTACCAGAGATTGAACTCGGGTCCTTGCGCTTGCAAGGCAGGCCAGGTAACATTTTTCCATCAGTACTGATTTAATTGCTTTAAGAATTGTTCAGTAACTGTGCAAATCCTTAGGAGAAGTTCCCTGAAGGAAAACCATGCTATCTGTACAAGTGTATAGTTATTTCAAATTGAAATGCTAAGAAAATGGAGCAACTCCCTGGCCTTTGAGAATTATCTACTTTAACACTTCAAACTGAGGGCTTCCTTGTTGAAGTTTCTGCATTTTCTCCCCCGGCTCTGCCAAGTCTAGTAAAGTCCTAATTAAACACATGAAGCCTTTGTTACTGTTAGAACTTTGAGCAGCCTCTGTAATCCTGACTAAACCACAATGATGCAGTTGGAACATCAAAAATAGTTTCCAGGAATTAAACATGGTAATAAATAGAAAATGTGCATCTGGACTTGTTTCTATGATCTACTTTGAATACTTGAAGCTACGTTATTATTTTTAAGACATCAAAGTGATCATAGTAATTATTCTATGCCTAGAACTCTCAAATGGAAGATAGAAGTGATATTAACCTAGGTGGAAAAGGACATATCATCTCAAATCTCTTAATAAAATCAATGCAATCAATCATCTGATCTCTAATCCCTAAAGCTGTATTTGTTGCTGATGTAATTTACAAAACTGCAATGGATTATTAATATTAATTTTCAAACATTATTACTGGAGAATATAGTATACAACTGTTTCTGAAAGAAACTTATTCAAAGTGATACATTAAAATATTCCTCTGCCAGAGATTACTGACAATTAAACTCATTTCAGATCTCATTAACTATGTAAATAGAAGGGCTTTCAGACTCTCTAATTTATAACAAAGTGTATGTTAATTTATGTTACTTCAACTTAGTCAAACTCAGTAACATAATGAGTGACGTGAAATCAGTCCAGTAGCAAATAACGCAGTCACATGCTAGTTAGATCCCGGTGCTCCTGTACCCTCCCGTTTTAGAGTCGGTTGTCGTCAGGAAGCCTTCGCTCTCTGCAGTGGGGTGAAACTTTCAGGAGGAAGTCACGTCAGTGGGCTGTGTCCTCGAATAGGCCTTAGGACTCCAAATCCTTCCTCTTTCTCTTGCGTCCAGGCTACTATATGCATGAGATCAAGAAGCCTCCTTTACTGTACACCCCACTATGCTGTACTGTGCTGCAGATCGAAAGCCACAGGTCAAAGAACCATGGACAGAAACCACTAAAACCGTGAGTTTAATAAGCCTTTTATCCTTTTAAGTAGACTTATCTCAGGTATTAAAAAAATACCGAGTGGCATGCAATGCTGTTCATTAAATGAATTTAAGCACCCTCATACACACAGGCTCTTGAGAGACAGTGGAAACCCTGTCTTTCCCTCTCCATGTTTTGCCATGTGTTGGGACATTTACATGGCATAAATCACTTAGGATCACAAACTTTGGGTTTTTAACATAGTTTTTAACATAAACCTTATTCTATAAGGCAGTTGCTATATATTTACCAATACAAAACTAACTAGGGACCATCTTTGGAGACTAATCATCAGAAAATTAGTTTTAGAAGCATTTTAAAAAAATAAACATGACTTACATGTTTTCTGAATTTATATTACATACTAATTAAAGTTAAATATTATTTTATGGTATATTCAATACATTTGCTGATGGAAACTAATTTTGAAATGTGTTTCACTGCCATTACAACACAGCACATAAGACTACTAGCTTACCTTGTTAACTAGAATAATTAGGAAATGAATAGTCATAATATTCAACTTCTTTCACATCACAATTTCTTTATTCATTTAAAGAGAATAATATCTGAGGAATGTATTATTCTTTACAGGACATCTAAACATAACAAAAAGATGGCCAAAATTCAGGCTACATATTTAAGAAGCAAAACTGTATGAAATTATTAAATAAAAATGAATTTTTCTAATATAATTTTCAAGTAACATACACTTATAAGGAAGGTTTTTCTTTGGTTTGTTTACGTTAGTTAAATTAAACTCCTTATTACCATGTGAATTAATTAAGATGTATGCAAATATTTCTATAACATCAATTTTCTTATTAGCCCATACATTTTTGCAGCTTCTTTTTAGAAAACTAGAACATATCTTCCAAATATTAATAATTTCTGAAGGACATATAATTAAATTCTTGCAAATAGAGAATACATTAGCATCATGAGTAATAAATATTAGTGAGATAAACAGTAGACATTCTAACTTGACCTCAGCAGTGGGATCTGTTTTAAGAACCTTGTGTAAATTGACTTCATATTTGATCTTAACAAAGAGTAACATTATTTGTTTTCTTTGAGCAAAGTTATTAGAATTTGTTCTGATTTTAATACTCTCCAGGTCACTTAACCCAGCAAAGGATTTCTAAGCACAACACAGTGAATGAAAATATGAATAGAATAAGAAAAATAAAAGTATTACTGAAGGTAAATTTAATTCCTCCCTTGCAATACATTTGTAAATAAAATAAAAAATACAAGCCATTTCAAAAAGGAGAAAAATGAATTGATATACCTGGGACCTATTAGATAATGGAAAATATTGGTGAGGGGGAGATAAAATATCACTTGATTAAAATGCCTTTGTGACATACATAAGAGAAATAAATACATTGGAAGGTCACACTCTTTCTGGGGTCTTTACAAAGTTTTGGCTTATGAAATTTTTATGAAAACTTTATTAATTTCTTATCATTATACATATTACAAAGCAGAGAAATACAAGGCATGAAAAATATCAGTTAATGTGCCATAGCTGCACAGTTCCTGAGGGAAACTGTTGGGATTTAGCCTGGGATATTTCTAATTTCATACGTCTTGAATATTCCAAATCACAACATGCCTTTTTTGGCAAAGTAGTAATGAGGAAAATATTCTGTCTTCAACCTCAAACTACTGGGGTTAATGTCTACTTTTGAGTTTGAAACATAACTAGCTGTTATATTTAAGGACATATTTAATATGTCTATACATCTTATTAGTGCTATCAAACAGAAAAGAAGTAAATGACTTCTTTTCATTGCTTCTATATATAACGTCCTAGTTAATTATTTCATTTCCTTCATCCATTTAGGCAATGACAGGGATTATTATCCCTCATTCAAAAAGCATTTGTTCAAATGCCATAAAACGTACACTTCAGGGGCTGGGGATTTAGCTCAGTGGTGGTGCCGCCTGCCTTGCAAGTGCAAAGTCCTGAGTTCAAGCCCTGGTACCAAACAAACAAACACACAAACAAAACTGTACACTTCAAAATATGATAATTTTTGTCCAATGAATAGACGAGACTTAAGCATTCAAGACACATTACATAACATCAAAAATATTTAACTTTACAAATAAAAATATTGAATTTCTGATAGACATATGGTGTAATTTTTTAAAATGACTTTTTAATGGGGAAATTCTTGCTTTCATGGTAGTAATTGTCAAAAAGCAGGACTAATTCCTTGTTAGTTAGAAAGTCAAAAATAAGTAAATTAGTGTAAAAGTAAGCAAATCAATTTACATGGTTGGAAAACAAGATGCTTCTAAATATGTCTTTATTGGAATGGGTTGTATTGGATGCATCTGCATATGCATAAATTATGATTAATACATTATAATAAATTATGATTATGCATATGCTTATATGTTGGCTTTCAGACCAAATCCATAGGCTTCACTTCCATAGGTTCTACTAACAGCCAATCAAAATATTTGAGAAAAGAACATGTTCTGAACAGGAAGAGACTCTTTTCCTTGTCACTATTCCTCAAAACATAGTACAGCAGCTGTTTAAGCAATGTTTACATTCTATTAGATACTCCTTTAGTCATGATTCACTTTATGCGGTTGGGTGAGCACCGTGGATTTCGTAATCTGTGCGGGTCCTGCTCCCAGTGACCTGTGCACACGGAGGTGGCACTGAGTGCATCAAGATCAAGATGACACAATCACTTAGGTCTGCGTTCTCATGAGAATGAATGGGCTGGATGAGAGATGGCTGCTTTTAAATGCAAGTTTTGCCTATTTGAAGAATAGGCGTCCTTGAAATATAACCATTGTCACGCACATTGTCTTTTTTGGTTCCTTTAAATCTTTATTTGAAGTCTCAAGTCACTGAATTTTTTTGTTTTGTTTTGTTTTGATGAAACACACGGGCGCCTAGCACTAAACGTCATTATTCAAAGTCGTGCCCCTCGCACGATGGACTCAGAGCATGCAGACCCTAAGATCTCCTCACTTCTGCTCCCGAAACTTAAACTCCAAGTTGCACCTCGATCTTAAGAAAAATAGACAACACAATTTTCAAAACATTTGTTGTGTATTCCAGTCCTTTCAACAGACATCAAATAAACATCACAATTAGCTGACATATGAAAATTATTTGTGCAAAATATTATAAAATTACAAAGGTCTCAGCCAAAAACAGTGGCATCTAACTTTGTCCTGGTGCTTGTGTGCAGTGATAAAACAGATGGGTTTACTTCCAAAAAAAAAAAAAATGAGGCCCTCTGTTTTCCACAATACACATTCATTTTAGATTTCAAAAAATTAAAAAAATTCACCTATTTAACCCAGGATGTAATAAAGGTAAGTAAACATTTATAAAATGAAAATGAATCAGAAACATGAATCCAAGTTCATATGTGATTTCTAAATCCAGCATGTGATTTAAAAGTGTTTACTAGTCCCCTAAATCGAATCTTGATATTTGGTAACATGAAGGGTTGAAATTAAAACTTTGGATAATTTTAGCTGTTACATTCATAGGAAGAAATGTCTGTGACAAAAATTATATACTGCGCATAGAAGTAATTATAAACACGTGGGAAAATAATCCCCTGTAAATAAGAGTGAGAGAAACAACCAAGGCAGATTTAGATCAACAGATTTTTCAGACATTAGATGTTTTAGGCAAAAGTATAGACTAGGCATAGATGGGAGCAGCAACTCAAGAAGGCAAGGAGACCCAAAGCTCATGTTCTTCCTGGGAAACAGACAAAGACCTTGTCTAAAAGGAAACAAGAAAAAGGTCCTGGATTGTAGCTGTATCACCAAAATGACAATGCAAAAGACAGCATAGGCATGTCAAAAATAATTGAAACATTTAAAAATCATGTATAACTTTTAGAACTGAAATCCTTAAAGGCTTTTGAAGTTAACAAGCATTAGAATGAACTAGGCAGATTTGGAGAGAGAAAAAAAATCAGTCGATTAGGAGAGTTCAGTAAGTTAATCAGAAGGCAGTGCAGAAACAATTAGAAACTATGCAGAAGAAACCATGAAAAATGTGAATGATAACAAAAAAATGCCTAGTATGTATCAATAAAGGAGACAACGTATGTGCCTAGTAAGTCTGTTAAGAACCTGCTAATATTAATGAAGTCTTTTTCACTGTGGCCGCCACAGTGTGACCAGTACCGTTATGCTTGTGTGTTATCTTCACACTCACTGTTGCAGGGAAAAAGAAAATGAACAAAAAATGTATTTTACAAGGATATTAAAGAGTAGCTTTGAGGTATAGACTCGAGCAACCTGGATCCATGAAAGTCCTTTTCCACCAGAATTTTTAATTTTCTTACTCTCAGTGGTAATTTTCAGTTTCGTGGAAAGGACACAAACACCCCGGTCACACATAAACATACTATGTTTGCTGATTATTCCCTCAGCCAGGGGATTGTGATGCACAGAAGAGAACAAAAAACAGTTCATGTAGCAAACTCTCAAATACATGGACCTTCCTTTTGTATCATTTCTCAGTTTTAAACATCAAGAAATGGAGATGTACAGCCAGCTTGGCGAGTACAATTAATAGCACTGCTACACACTTGAGATTTGCTATGAGAGTACTCTTATCTGTTCTCCTCCACACAGAATAGTGGCTACTGTAGGAAGTGATACTTATAAATCAGCTTGATTCTAGAAATCGTCTACATTTAGATAAAAACATCAAGTTCTACATTTTATCTCTTTTACTTCCTATTTAGACGTGCCTCTGTGTGTACTTATGTGTGTATATGTATATATATATATATATGTATATATACATATACATACATTTATGTCTTGTGTGTTATGTAGTCTAGATAATATTTGTCTAGTTCTCCTCAAATAGAAGGCTGAAATACAAGCATTCTCAAATGTGTCATTTTACTTTCATGATACAGAAATGTGCTTAAGAGGCGAATGTGTCTACTAGGTTATTTTTATTCACAGAAAGAAGAGCTGATAATTTCTCGTTTTTTGTATCATCCAAATTAACCAGGTTTAATGTTACAACCTTTTAAAATCCTTTACTCCACCCGATTTTAGCAAATGAAATAGCATTATCACACTCTGAATTCTGAGCTTGTTTTACTGACCGTATTATCATGAAAACAGATATTTATCATACATATAAATAAAATCATATGCATACACACATACAATATGCACACAAAAATACAAGCATTAGTCTTATTTTGACCCTCATTTCCAAATCCTTCTTTTTTAGTTTTTCTCTTTCTCATATTTCACAGATATGACCACCCATATTTATGTAGCTAATAATTGCTTCTAATGATAAATTCCACTGTACAGCATTTCTCCTGCTACTTCCTACTTTCCCACTCCGACACTACACTTTTAGATAAACATTTTGTTTATCTGATGGACTCATTCTAAAAGATGTCCAGTGTTGAATTTTGTTAGAAGAACTCATATTATTTTTCCCTGTCCCTCGTGATAGAAGTCAGTCTTCTGCTCAAACACGCATTTATGCCAATCAGCAAAAGCAATAATTTACAAAATGAAATTGATGAAGCTCTCTGTGCATGATCCCTGTGGCTACCTCTGCAGTCTCCAGAACAGACAGGTACAAGCAAGACAACAAGCAATAAGATGCATTCTTTTATCTATTAAATATGCGAATGTTGTTAAGATTTTTCTTATTAGTTTGTTAATGTTCTCCAGGGGATCATCCAAGTGAAGCTTCTTACTGGGATTATTGTGGGGAAATTATTTTCCATCACAGTGTTTTAAAATCTTTGACATTTTAGGAACTGAGTATACTTTCAACTTTTGTTTCCCCAGATTTTCACAATGTAAAATTCTTACCGACACTTCAAGAGTATGTTGGGCCGAGGATTTAGCTCAGGGGTTCTGCTGCCTGCCTCACAAACTCAAGGACCCGGCTTCGATCCCCGGTATGTCTGTAGTTTTCAAAAATGCCGAAGTCCTTTCAGGGTAGTGCTCTTCCCTGTTCTTTTCGTGTTTGTGCTCCTTTCTCACCCTGCGATTTGGTTTGCTCTACTTTCAGACCCATCTCAGCAACTGTGTTCATTTAAAGGTTGGGATCTAAATACGGATGCCCTACATGTATTTATAAAGAATATAAGTCACACGTGAAAGAAAAATGAGGCATTCTGCACATTTCTGTATTTACACTTATCAGGAAAAAATAGATCAAAAATTTTAGCTGAATAATTTTATTCTTTTAGTAAATTGCACCTCTTTCATGGCCTTTCATTCTAAGCTAAATAAAATGAATTCTGTATGTCGCCTTTAATGTGTTGAATTAGACTCTGTCAGGCAGCATTAACGCACATCTTATTTTGACTACAAATATAGATCTGAATATAAAATAAAGTTAATTTTACCTGAGTCTCTTGGTTCCAGGTAAGTGTATTCACTTAATTTTTCTTGCCATCCAAGTGTTTATGTTTAAGTGAACACATCCAAACAATTTTTTTAAAAATAATAGTATCTTTTAAACTTAAGAAGTACGAGTTTGTTTGGATACAGTCATTGGGTATTTATTAAGTTAACTTATTTTCTTGATACTAAAATTTCTGTAACTTATTATTTACTCATAACATAGTATGGATGTTGTATTTCGTAGGAATATTGAAGAGTTGAAAGTGTGATATAAACGAAGAACTTCATTATTGTTTAGAGTGTGCAAGTAACCATGAGCTTTGTTACTCTGAAACACTGAGAGAGCAAAGTGAACTGACTCTTAATTTTCAAATGATAAATTCTTCAGTGCATTTACTTCTCTGGCCTCAGCACGTGTTTCAGTGCAACCCGAAACCCAGGCTGCAACACACATCTTCCGTGTTCAGGCCAGTTACACAAGGAGAAGTTCTCTGTGTGAGTGAGGATATCTTAAGTTTCCCCTGCTTTATTTAAGTACAATCTGTCTTTATTGTAAGCTAGTTGTCCTCCACCAACCTTCTAGGCTAATTTTATACACATTCATATTGTATAGGTTATTAGAAGAGGCAGGCTTTTATGAAAAAGGCAGATTTTTATGCTTAGGAGATGTTTTAGTTTTACAACTCTGATACAAAAAAAAAAAAAAAAAAAAAAAAA
>NW_022900938.1:6000823-6003933 GCF_012274545.1 Fukomys damarensis | reverse complement strand
CTAAATTTCCAATTGCCCGTACACAAAGAGGTTAGAAGCCATCCCAGCCAAGATGGCCCTCGGGCCCTGTGCTCATGTTTCTCCCTCCTTATTCTCCTGACTGCACTGGCAGTCGGAATAGACTTCTTCCATCTTCATTTTCCATCTGCTTTCCAGATCTATCCTGCAAAGTATATTGTTTTTATTCTCTCCTCTCTGGGGCTTTATTTTCTTCTTTGTTTTACTATAAATTTTCTAGGATCACTGTTCCTTTCTAATTTCCCCTTGTCCCTGAAATATAATTTTTCCTCTCCACACACATGCTCACCACCACAAAATATAACTGAATTCTCTGAAATATCAGAACCACCCCTAATTCTTCCTGACACACTACTAAGGCTTGTCTCTCTTGGTAGTCACATAATTCTTTTTCTATCCTTTTCCCTTCATCATTAATTATCAAACAGTAGTGTTGTTTATGTGAATGATTCCATATATATTTTCATCTAACTTAATTTCACAGTTCCTGTACCAATTCTTAGAATAATCTTTGAAAAAAAAAATCTCATCAGCCTTAACAGAGAAAATAAAAAAGTTTTGTCTCAAGGTGAACATAAACATAATCCTTCATTTGAATCCACTCACACACAAAAAGATGTTTAAATGATAGCCTTCGAAATATATTTCAAGGCACAAATGAAAAGCAACACTTTTTGCTTTAAAAAATGCACAAAAAAGAAGTACCACAGTCAGCCAACACAAAATACTAACTACAATAACTTTTAGAATGTATGATAAAAATAAATTGTAAGAAATCAAAAGCCTAAATCATAAGAAAGTAATAAAAGGATATTATATCCATAAAATTAAAACAGACACAGTAAGGAATTAAAAACATTAATTTGTAAAATTATTGTTACCTCAGTGTATAATGCTGATGGCCTAAATAACAGAAACAAGGTGACAAGAAGATTGCACTCTGTGCCTGAAGAATAGCAGGATTTTTAAGGAAACAAAAAATTTAACAAACATAGAACAAGCTGCAAAGGGATCACATCATAAACATTACGGGAAAAGTTTTTCAGAAACAATGGAGAAATAATTTAAGAACTGTCAGAAGCAAGTTGATAGCATCAAAGTGAGATGAGAGTTTTTAGCCTTAAATAGTACTTCTGTGGGGTGAAGAATCAAAAATGATCAAGGCATGTTATGCACACACACCATTTCCCCAAGATGAGTATCACTGTTATGTTAGCAGACACACACTAAAAAAAGAAAAAAATGATGAGTGACTTATTAGCAGGATGAATAATAAAATAACAATTAGCCATATATTCAATAACTAACAAGAACAAAAAAATAAAGAAAACCTACCCAGTTACTCAAAGAAACAAGAAATATAAATGACTCTAAATCAGACTGACCGCATTTTTCACAGGCAATGCAGAAGAGGAAAGTGAATAGAAGCTTCTATGTCCCTGAATAGATGAACGGCTAACAAAACTGTGGTATTTACACGTAGTGGAGTACTATGCTGCTGCAAAGATTAGTCCTCAGTCATCTGTAGGAAAATGGATACCCCTTAGGAGCATAGCTTTAAGTAAATTAAGTTTAAATACTACATGATTTCCTGTATATGAGAAACCAAAGTCCCAAGTGAAGAGCAAAAAACAGAGAGAGAGAGAGAGAGAGAGAGAGAGAGAGAGAGACAGAGACAGAGACAGAGAGAGAGACAGAGAGAAAAGAGAAAGATAATAGGAATTAGGGAGATACAATGTTTCTCACATGGGAAGGGGCTCAAGGATGGGAGTGTGGGAGGGAGTGGAAGGAAAGCGGATGAAAAACAGAATCCAGATATGTAGATATTTCATGTACCTGCACCAGCTCACCACAAGGAATATAAACATTATGTCCTGCAAAAAAATACTAACAAATGTTAAAAATAAAACAGAAAGGGTAAAGATATTCGGATTTGAAGAAGTAAAGTACTTTTAATCTACAATACTGTATACTTTTGAAGAACTGGAAAAAATACCGTCTCTTCAGAATGAATCAAACATTTAATTTATACAGACATAGTGAAAATAATGAATGGAGGACATATGTACTGGAGATCTCTGCAGCAGTGTCCGGTCTCTTGCCCAGTGAATGGTGCAGGGCTAAAGAAAACACTCGAAGTCAGAAGTAGACGAACAGAGAAATTGGAAGCCAGCACAGCCAGCACTGAACAGCCAGCAAAGGCTCTGATCAGTCCAAGCCATCAATTTTTCTTTTCCTTTTTTTTTTTTTTTTTTTTTTTTATTTGAGACCTTGCGCTTGTGAAGCAGGTGGCTGAACCACAGAGCTAAATCCCTGGTCCAAAGCCATTGATTTTTATTGGTAATCAATTGGGTAAAAGAGAGCTACATATGAGGACATGCAGTTGTGCATGGATTGCTATGGATACTATGTAGGCAAGGCTTGTAAAGGGAAAAACAAAACATTCTTGCATTAGGAACAGAATAGACAAAATATATGGTTGTGATTAGAACATTGTCCTTCTAGTAAAGGAGAGTTTAATCATGGGAATGGAATTTGGGTGTGAATTACTCCGACCTCAGCTACTACGTTACCTCACACTGAGCTCTACTGTTTCACGGAGGTCGCTCTGGTCTCGGCCACAGCCCTCAGTGGGAGGGTCGTGCTGACCAAGCCCTACCGCAGGGCCCATGAGGTGCTTCGGTGAGCAACACCGCTTTAGTCCGACTCGCTTCTCAAAATACGACAAGCGAGGGGTTTCACCTTCACAGCCTGCACTGCGGACGGCCTGCTTGGGGCATAGCTAACAGCGTGATCCCCCGCACATAGCTATAAAATACTGTTAAATAAATGGGTACCGTCTATGAGCATTCGTGACCGAACAATTAAATCACACCTATTTAGCAACATTTCGTGTAAAATCTTGACAGCCATTATTGTGAACCAACCTTAAAATAAGGAACCCTGTGTCAGTAATGGGTGTGACCCTGGTGGAAACTAATACCAAACAGCCTGGTGCTGCATGGAGGGTGGAGTGTGGCCTTCTGCTCATGACCTTATTCCCCTAACTCCTGAAGGAAGCAATATATATATGTATATATATACATATATGT
>NW_022900938.1:5996942-6000792 GCF_012274545.1 Fukomys damarensis | reverse complement strand
ATATATATATATACCCATGTTTATATCATAATAGCTAAATCTTGGAAACAACCCAAACACCCATCAACCAATGAATGGAGTACTACTCTGCCATAAAGAAGGATAAACTTGATACATTTCTAAGTAAATGGATGCTCTTTGAGATCACATCCTTAAGTGAAGTAAATGGAACACATATATAGGTAAATGTCACACTGTCTCTGTGGTGTGAGAAACTGAAAGTGAAAATAAAGACAAAAAAATAAAAAATGTAAATTAGGGAGAATTTTTCAAAATTATACAGAATGTGAGATACTTTGCAAATACTGAAAGTGTTTTAAGCAAGAAAGAGTATAGTATCATTAGAAAATGAGCTAAGACTAGTAAATGAAAATATATTCTTTTTAGATCATGATATACAGTGTATTTATCACTGTTATTTTCTAATCATTTTTGTTATGAAAAATTATGTTTCATAGAATGGCTTTTATATTTTTATTAATATCTACATGTAGTATATTAAAAATTTAAAAAACAAAACTGTCAAAACTCAAGAGAATAAGAAGTGGAAATATACAAATTTTAAGATGGAATTCAGAATCTGTAGTGAAATATCTAAATTTTGTACAGAACATATACATTTATGTAATATTTGTATACTTAAAACATATTTTGTACTGTAAACAGGCATGATTTTCAATTTTTACAGAGACTTTTACCTGAGACTTTCGAATGGGAGTATATTATATTCTGAAAACTATGAACTGTGTCACTATATTGTAAATCAGGAATTGGGTCATGACTCTTTTTTAGTTTTACTACCTGGATTTCAATTTTTAAAACTTAAAAATCAGTTAATTATTATAGGTACAATAGTGTTCATGAGTAGGAAGGAACTGTAATTTTTCTTTTAGCAATAACTATTATTTGTCATTAATACTAATTACTGAATATATCAAGAGGAACTCAGAGCTTGCGTTTTTGATGACCACATTTTCCTCTTCCAATGAGGATATCACACAGAATACCATCAGTTTATCTCTGTAGCTTTAAGAAATGCATATTCAATTTTACACTTAAAAATTAACCATTCAAAGCGTAGGCTATGTTTTGGAGTGTCATATCCTTTGTTGTTTTATTTGTTTGTTTGTTTTGGTTTCAATACTTAGGATTTAATCAAAGAATTTTGTTCTGAGCTATATCCCAGGCCCTCTGAATTTTTATATTGACACATAAGTGTCCCTAAGTCATGCATTTGCCCAGACAAGACTCTAACTTGTAAATCTGCATCAGCCACTCAGAGTGGCTATAAATATTTTTAAAATTTCTTTTCACTGCATTTCCATTATAATAATATTATGTATATTGTGTTCTGTATATTACCAATTGTTACTAAAAATCACCAATTATTTTTATAGTAGAACTACTTGACATTGTAGTTTTTATTTAAACAATTCATTTAGTTGTTTGTTAATATATTTATTTTGTTTTTCCATGGCTGTTACTAATTACATACTGAAAACTAGTCAAAACAAAAAAGTTAAATAAATGAAACACTCTAGATCAGATCATAAACACATGCTTCTTTTCTTTAACCAATTGTTACTAAAAATCACCAATTATTTTTATAGTAGAACTACTTGACATTGTAGTTTTTAATTAAACAATTCATTTAGTTGTTTGTTAATATATTTATTTTGTTTTTCCATGGCTGTTACTAATTACATACTGAAAACTAGTCAAAACAAAAAAGTTAAATAAATGAAACACTCTAGATCAGATCATAAACACATGCTTCTTTTCTTTATTTTTTTCCTTATTCCTTTTTTTCTGTTCATCTTCTCAAAATTTATTACTGTAGGAGACATCAATTTAGCATCAATATTAAAATCAATATCAAAGAAAACACACACACACACACACACACACACACACACACACACAGAAACTGGCAGCCTAACCTTGAAGGACAGCTGAGTTGTACATAGCTTTAGGAGTCACAAACAGCATTTTAATTTCACTTTATTCATAATCATTATTTCACATTATTCATAAAATTAACTTTTTAGAAGCCAGGTCAAAATAAATAGGTTCGGATTTCTTAAACCCTTCAGTCATCACTCGCATGAAAAGCTGGATTAAAAATCAATGCAGAGTTTTATCTTCCTTCTGTCTTCAGGCTCGTGCATCTCTATAATTCTTCAGTTAGGTGGACACAGTTACCCACGTGATTCCACAGTTCCCATAAAGTAGTCAATAGCCCTATGAAAGGGGAATAAGTAAATTAAATCCCTACATGTAAAAGTTTACTTACTGAACTTTTTCAGACTATTCCTCACTTTATCTCCTTTTCCTGGTGAAC
Organism: Fukomys damarensis; assembly: GCF_012274545.1. Classification (NCBI taxonomy): domain Eukaryota; kingdom Metazoa; phylum Chordata; class Mammalia; order Rodentia; family Bathyergidae; genus Fukomys; species Fukomys damarensis. The sequence continues at coordinate 5,998,451 of NW_022900938.1, read as the reverse complement.
AAAAACTGTATTTCAGTAGTGTAAATTTGGCTATACATTTTCAACCATATCTTTTCTGTCCTCCTCCTCCAAAAAAACAAAAATAATGTGAGATACTATCCCCAAGATGATCATAGCAATCTCGCTTGCTTGCTTATTTTATAACCATTTAAAAAGTCTACATAAAAAAGGGAATTAAAACCAAAATACTTTCAAGAGAAGGTAATTCATTGCAGCTTCCTGGAGAGAGGAAGAAATTTTATTTGCTTCAAGACACCCAGACAATTACTAGGATAAATGCTGTAATAATTAAGGTGTGCATTAATGAACCATACTAAAATTTCCTTGTATTAACGCAAAACAATCGCGTTGTGGTTTGTGCAAAAATCAAAGCAGATGTTTCCAGGGAGCCAAGCCGCACTCCCCCAACAAATGACCCACATCCACCACCTCCTCCACCCGGCTCTGGATTGTGCACTGCAAACCAATGAAGTCTCCACAGCGCCAATGAGAGTACAGAAAGGTGTGCATGGGAGATTTGTCGTGGAACAGTTTGCAAATCATTTCATATTGCTTTAACTTTTTTGTGAATTAGAACTTCTCGTTCTGGAGGTACTTACAGGAGAAAGCCGGAGGAATGGATGTCATTTGCAAATAATGAAAAACTTATTTAAAAATTCCAATTGCCTTTCTAGATCTCATTCTTTTTTTTTTTTTTCCTGGTACCGGGGATCGAACTTGGGACCTTGCACTTGCAAAGTAAATGGCAGCGCCACTGAGCTAAATCCCCCGCCCTCTAGGTGTCATTCTTACAATTCAGTCTCAGTATTTTTTTCACTTAACCGTCAGTTATTAATGTTGCATTTTTAATCACTCACCAACATACATAAGGTAACATTGTGGGGTCACATTGTATAAGCACATTCAAATACTTGTATGTGAAAGCATGTATTGGATGCATGTATTAATGTATAAATGCTCATTCTGTAGTATATCGTGATTAAATATATTTATTTGCTTTAGACTGCAATTTATACATAATTAGCTTTAAACAAGGAAAACTAATTTGATTTTTAAATTAAATTAATATTTTACTTAATGTATTGAACTAAAATTAATTTAAGATTTTTTTCACAGAAGATTAATAATGTTTTATTTTAAAATGAAGAAATTGTATATTCTTTTCCATATAATTTTCATGTCTTTCATTGTACTATATTTATTTTCTAATTGATTACCAGGATTTAGAATTTAGTGTCTTTGGCTTTCAAACATGCTTGCTTACTTATATTTCGTGTAAAGTTTGAAACAGATTCTGCAAACAAATGTCCAGTAATTTTGATCCTGTGTGTTGCTGAATTGGGATTTTGTACAGGAAACAGAAATCAATTTAGGTATTGCAGTTTGTAAACAGCTTAATATGGAGGATTGGGTATTTCAAGTACTTGATAAACAAAGCAAATCAAAGTATTAACATAATGAGACCACCCTGAACTGCTGGGCATGCAGAAAAAAACATATATATATTAT
>NW_022900938.1:5992240-5996275 GCF_012274545.1 Fukomys damarensis | reverse complement strand
GCCTCCGAGCCATGTCCCCGAGCTACGTCCCTACCCAAACCTGACGCTCTAAATGGGCAAGAGCTTCCCAGCGCCTGCCAAGGGCGTTGGGAGAGGCAGCAGGATGGAAGTGGGCTCTGTGTGTGAGCAGCGCTGCTGTATAGAGGCATGCAATGAATCCATTAGCATGCAAAGCTAAGGGGAGTTAATCAATGGCGTTTCTAAAATAAAAGGAAGGATCTTATGGGAAATAACGCACAGCAAATGGAAGAATGTTCCTAGCTGTAATGCTTTAATAACACTCATATGTTGGCCATTGTTCTATGTTATGCACCTCAGAAATCTACAAGAAAGTATTGTGGTGGGTTTTATCACATAGAAATGATAAATATTTGAACAGATAAATATGTTTAACCTGTTTCAAACTTGATGCAATGCACACCCATGTTGAAACATCATGGGACACTTATTGATATGTATAGTTTTATGTTTTAATATGTTAGTTAAAGTAATTTAAGTTTTAAAAGAATGGGAAAATATTCGTCTAAATAAGTTTTTTCTATGACAAGAGTGGTGCCACTTGTATAAAATCCCAACATTCAAGAAGTTGAGAACAAAGCTAACCTCAATTTAAAAAAAAAAAAAATCAACAATAACAACAACAAAAGACAAAAAGCAGCAATTATAGTAGAACTACAATATAATTGCAGTTTGGTAGGTTAGGTTTAATTACCAGTAGAGTGTTTTTATACCTTGAAATACCTCACAAAAATGTCAAAAGTGTCTATACACACTTTTTTTCTTTAAGGCACGCAGTCTTAGAACGGCTTTTAAATTTTTAATCTAAAATATTTGTGAAAATAAAATCTAAAACATTCTGGCCTCAAATATAGCCTAGCAGAATATTTGCTGTGTTTTCTATCTGCCCGTTATATCACTGACAAGAAATAGCTAGATACATTTGCAATTTGCAAAAATCGCTCCTCGTTGTTAATTTATACGTGGTTGTACTTTTAATAAGATGTTCAAAATTGTGTTTACAATGTCACAAGTATCTTTTTTAACAGAGACCATTTTGAGAATTTTAAAACATTTAATCAAACGTATGTACCCAGTTTTCAGTTTTCTGAGGCAAGCCAGAATTTCTCCATTTCCTTTACCTAAATTCTGTAGCATCAACTTGGTAGGGCTGAGATTAGAGGTTTAGCTCCCCTGTCTAAATAGCATGACCTGTGCCACACCTTGCTCTGTTGTGACCTACCCAGTGTTCCAGCTCCTTATTTTTGTTCGCTGAGTCCTCACAAATTCCATCACTACCTGAGTGGAGTCCACCCAGTCAAACAGGAATGGTCTCCAGAGGACAAGGGCTCGCAGGGTCTCCACTGAACATCCACACTCTTTGGAAATAGCAAAGGCTGGGGTGCAGAGGTGTCAGATGACAGCAGCAGCTCACAGGACCACACTGTGCTTGCCTATCCTGGCCCAACTGGATAAAATTGCTACTACTCTTAGATCTGATGGCAAAGGTGATGTGTCTGAATGGGCCGAACCCAAGGAACGTGGAACTCAGCACCTGCACCACCTCAACCTGCGAACTCCCCCGAAACTGTCACCCATAGCCCCACATCTGTGAATGTGGCAATGAGGATACAGAAGCCCTTTTCAGAAACCACCTTTACTTCCTCCAATCTTAAGCTTTTGAACTACTTTTGGATTTTTCTATTTTTATGTAGTTAAAACAATCATTCCAGATTTAGGTTTTGAAGACTAAAAATATGCACGCGTTTTTAATAGTTGAACATCTTTTTCACTGAAGCTCTCATTCTTTTCTAGAAGCACAACCACATATTTAGAAAAATGTTTAACTGTTACTCAAAGTGAGTGAGATGACTCATTTTCATTTGTTTTGCCTTTCCTTTGCCATATTCATTCCCTGAGACAAATTTGGGAGTAATTTAATTGGCAAACGTGTTGATGGTTGTGACAGTAACTCCCAAGCGTAAATACAGTGATCGAAGAAAAGAAAAAAAATCTGTACAAAGTTCACATTTTTACGCAGACACTTATGCAAAACTCTGAGGCTAACAGAAGATATTCTTCAAGCAGGAGTTATTATTATTGAAGATTGATTATGTTGTGAAGATGGTAAATGTTTTAGTTGCATAGGAGTGCTTAATTTGATCAACATAATGTGGTAAGGGTCTCCCTCAAAACCAATGCATTCTACTTATATGTAAATAATAGAAAGATCAATGGTTTAAGATATTAATTTCAGTGTTCTTGATTCAAGGCAGTGAATGCCTCACAGTGTTATAATTTGCTTTTAGCATAGTCACTGTGCAACCGATTTTCCTTTTCAGGCACTTACTTGTTTATCTTTTTTACTGACACAAGGCCAATAGGATGTAGGTCGAAAGAGAGAACAGCTTTTGGCATTGACTCTGTTGTAGCATTTTGTCGACTATCATGTTTTTGAATTTTTTCCTCATTGAGTTTATTGGTACATTTTAGGTATACAGTACACTTACATTCATCATTGGGATCTTGTACCTTTACATGACAGGTCTTGGTTCTCATTTTTCCCCATACCCCTGCCCTCCTTTCACCCCCCCCCTCCCTATTTACAAATATTTTATTTCCATTTTAAAAATTTTTCTTATATTTTTTTTCTCTTTATTATCCCTCCTCTCCCATTTCCAATTCCCCTACACCTTTAGCCCTTTTCTTCCTGTTTCACATGGTCAATTATACCATTAGGATCTTATTTACGATTACAGTTTTTCACACCAGAGAAATTGTTTGGTATATACACATGTGTGACTTATTTATTTCACTTAAGAGTATGACCTCAATATGCATCCATGTTTTTGAATTTTGAAATGTTGACTTCATATATACAATTCAGAAAAACTGTTTAAATACCTGTGCCTCTGTGCTTATCCATAAAATGAGCATGGAGATATTATAGAAGACTTGTGTGAAGATTGTTATCAGTTAATATTCAGAGGGAGCACTATGACTAGAAAGGCTTAGTGCAATGATCCTAGACAGAGACAACTAGAATTTCACACTGCTTTTATGATGCTTAGAATCAAAGTTTTCACAGGCAGGTAGTCATTACCAATACACAGATAACACAAATGTAATTTATTCTGGTCTTGACCTTATTCTAAAAATTTTCCATACAGAAACTGATTTATTGGCCAAGTTTATCAAAATTGGGCTAATAATTTCCATTGATCGTCAATTCTAGCTATGAAAATTTGCCATTATTGTTTGAAGTAATTAATACTATGTGAAACCCCCAAAATATTTCAAAAATAGTTAGCTATACATGACACAGTATTTACCTAAGGGATATAAAAGGTTATGTAATCTTAGAAGTGTACAATGCAACTGAATTTCTTTCCAGACATAAGTACTGAAACTGTTTTTGCTTGTTTTGGATTTCATTGTTTTTTTTCACCAGGAGAAGATATTGTTATATAAATATATGCGATTTAGTAGATAGAATTTAGGCGTATTTTCCTGAAATGTATACACCACCATCTGTAAATATTCTGTTGCAACTTGTGTTGTTTTACATGACCAAAAGTTTAAGAAGGTCAGATTTAATATTGCAAAATGAAATTGGTCACAAAAATTAAGTAAAGTTTAGATTATTAGACCATAATTTTAGGTGTGATTAATTAGATCAGATGGCAGGTGAAAAGTCTTCCAGACCTGTCAGTATTTCTCAATATGAAAACATTCAGCGCTTAGCATAGTCACACACACCTGTAACCCTAGAACTCTGGGAGGCTGAGGCAGGAGGACTACAAATTCAAGCCTAGCCTCGCTAATTGGGAATTTAGAGAAATTTAGGTTCTTCTGAGTGTTGGGCTGGTACAAATACAGTTGCAATTGAATATGCACACACAGTATTTATTTGTTTCATTTGTCTATGAATGGAATGACAGACATATACATTAAATTTTCAAGTAATTGCCAAATTGGCATCCAAACTGCTTGTACCAGGCTGCATTTCTTTTCTTTCTTTTTTTTTTTTTTTTTTTT
>NW_022900938.1:5944006-5985462 GCF_012274545.1 Fukomys damarensis | reverse complement strand
AGCCTAGCAGAATATTTGCTGTGTTTTCTATCTGCCCGTTATATCACTGACAAGAAATAGCTAGATACATTTGCAATTTACTAAAATCGCTCCTCGTTGTTAATTTATACGTGGTTGTACTTTTAATAAGATGTTCAAAATTGTGTTTACAATGTCACAAGTATCTTTTTTAACAGAGACCTCCCAGAATCTAACACTTTATTTTACATAACTCATATTTTATCTCTTGATGGTAATTATTTTGAGAATGATTTAAAACATTTAATCAAACGTATGTACCCAGTTTTCAGTTTTCTGAGGCAAGCCAGAATTTCTCCATTTCCTTTACCTAAATTCTGTAGCATCAACTTGGTAGGGCTGAGATTAGAGGTTTAGCTCCCCTGTCTAAATAGCATGACCTGTGCCACACCTTGCTCTGTTGTGACCTACCCAGTGTTCCAGCTCCTTATTTTTGTTCGCTGAGTCCTCACAAATTCCATCACTACCTGAGTGGAGTCCACCCAGTCAAACAGGAATGGTCTCCAGAGGACAAGGGCTCGCAGGGTCTCCACTGAACATCCACACTCTTTGGAAATAGCAAAGGCTGGGGTGCAGAGGTGTCAGATGACAGCAGCAGCTCACAGGACCACACTGTGCTTGCCTATCCTGGCCCAACTGGATAAAATTGCTACTACTCTTAGATCTGATGGCAAAGGTGATGTGTCTGAATGGGCCGAACCCAAGGAACGTGGAACTCAGCACCTGCACCACCTCAACCTGCGAACTCCCCCGAAACTGTCACCCATAGCCCCACATCTGTGAATGTGGCAATGAGGATACAGAAGCCCTTTTCAGAAACCACCTTTACTTCCTCCAATCTTAAGCTTTTGAACTACTTTTGGATTTTTCTATTTTTATGTAGTTAAAACAATCATTCCAGATTTAGGTTTTGAAGACTAAAAATATGCACGCGTTTTTAATAGTTGAACATCTTTTTCACTGAAGCTCTCATTCTTTTCTAGAAGCACAACCACATATTTAGAAAAATGTTTAACTGTTACTCAAAGTGAGTGAGATGACTCATTTTCATTTGTTTTGCCTTTCCTTTGCCATATTCATTCCCTGAGACAAATTTGGGAGTAATTTAATTGGCAAACGTGTTGATGGTTGTGACAGTAACTCCCAAGCGTAAATACAGTGATCGAAGAAAAGAAAAAAAATCTGTACAAAGTTCACATTTTTACGCAGACACTTATGCAAAACTCTGAGGCTAACAGAAGATATTCTTCAAGCAGGAGTTATTATTATTGAAGATTGATTATGTTGTGAAGATGGTAAATGTTTTAGTTGCATAGGAGTGCTTAATTTGATCAACATAATGTGGTAAGGGTCTCCCTCAAAACCAATGCATTCTACTTATATGTAAATAATAGAAAGATCAATGGTTTAAGATATTAATTTCAGTGTTCTTGATTCAAGGCAGTGAATGCCTCACAGTGTTATAATTTGCTTTTAGCATAGTCACTGTGCAACCGATTTTCCTTTTCAGGCACTTACTTGTTTATCTTTTTTACTGACACAAGGCCAATAGGATGTAGGTCGAAAGAGAGAACAGCTTTTGGCATTGACTCTGTTGTAGCATTTTGTCGACTATCATGTTTTTGAATTTTTTCCTCATTGAGTTTATTGGTACATTTTAGGTATACAGTACACTTACATTCATCATTGGGATCTTGTACCTTTACATGACAGGTCTTGGTTCTCATTTTTCCCCATACCCCTGCCCTCCTTTCACCCCCCCCCTCCCTATTTACAAATATTTTATTTCCATTTTAAAAATTTTTCTTATATTTTTTTTCTCTTTATTATCCCTCCTCTCCCATTTCCAATTCCCCTACACCTTTAGCCCTTTTCTTCCTGTTTCACATGGTCAATTATACCATTAGGATCTTATTTACGATTACAGTTTTTCACACCAGAGAAATTGTTTGGTATATACACATGTGTGACTTATTTATTTCACTTAAGAGTATGACCTCAATATGCATCCATGTTTTTGAATTTTGAAATGTTGACTTCATATATACAATTCAGAAAAACTGTTTAAATACCTGTGCCTCTGTGCTTATCCATAAAATGAGCATGGAGATATTATAGAAGACTTGTGTGAAGATTGTTATCAGTTAATATTCAGAGGGAGCACTATGACTAGAAAGGCTTAGTGCAATGATCCTAGACAGAGACAACTAGAATTTCACACTGCTTTTATGATGCTTAGAATCAAAGTTTTCACAGGCAGGTAGTCATTACCAATACACAGATAACACAAATGTAATTTATTCTGGTCTTGACCTTATTCTAAAAATTTTCCATACAGAAACTGATTTATTGGCCAAGTTTATCAAAATTGGGCTAATAATTTCCATTGATCGTCAATTCTAGCTATGAAAATTTGCCATTATTGTTTGAAGTAATTAATACTATGTGAAACCCCCAAAATATTTCAAAAATAGTTAGCTATACATGACACAGTATTTACCTAAGGGATATAAAAGGTTATGTAATCTTAGAAGTGTACAATGCAACTGAATTTCTTTCCAGACATAAGTACTGAAACTGTTTTTGCTTGTTTTGGATTTCATTGTTTTTTTTCACCAGGAGAAGATATTGTTATATAAATATATGCGATTTAGTAGATAGAATTTAGGCGTATTTTCCTGAAATGTATACACCACCATCTGTAAATATTCTGTTGCAACTTGTGTTGTTTTACATGACCAAAAGTTTAAGAAGGTCAGATTTAATATTGCAAAATGAAATTGGTCACAAAAATTAAGTAAAGTTTAGATTATTAGACCATAATTTTAGGTGTGATTAATTAGATCAGATGGCAGGTGAAAAGTCTTCCAGACCTGTCAGTATTTCTCAATATGAAAACATTCAGCGCTTAGCATAGTCACACACACCTGTAACCCTAGAACTCTGGGAGGCTGAGGCAGGAGGACTACAAATTCAAGCCTAGCCTCGCTAATTGGGAATTTAGAGAAATTTAGGTTCTTCTGAGTGTTGGGCTGGTACAAATACAGTTGCAATTGAATATGCACACACAGTATTTATTTGTTTCATTTGTCTATGAATGGAATGACAGACATATACATTAAATTTTCAAGTAATTGCCAAATTGGCATCCAAACTGCTTGTACCAGGCTGCATTTCTTTTCTTTCTTTTTTTTTTTTTTTTTTTTTTGTGGTACCAGGGATTGAACTTGGGTCCTTGTGCTTGTGAAGAAGGTGCCAAAGCCACTGAGCTAAATCCCCTGTCCCTACATTTCTACTATAGTATGTGAATATTTAGATTATTTACCATTTTGGTCAACATTTAGAGTGAGCTTTTTGTTTTCGATGCTGACGTATATGCTAGTAGTCAAGAACCACACTGTGATTTCAAGTTGTTCATTGATACAAAAATTTGGTTTAAGTGAAATGTGCCAGTACCAAATCGTTTCTCTGGTGTAAAAAACTATAATTGTAAATAAGATCCTAATGATATAATTGACAATGTGAAATAGGAAGAAAGGGGCTAAAGGTGTAGGGAAAGTGGGAAGGGTAGGGGAAAGGAAATAAGGGAAAAGAAAAATATGAGAAAATGAAGAAATGGAAATGAAGTGTTTGTAACGGGGGAGGGATGAAGGGTGAAGGGAGGGCAGGGAGAAGGGGAAGAAATGAGAACCGAGACCTGTCATGTAGAGGTACAAGATCCCAATGATGAATGTAACCGTACTGTATACCTAGAATGTACCAATAAACTCAATGAGAAAAAATATTCCTGGTTTAACAATGAGTTGCACCCCTGAGGCTAGGTCGTTAAAGCAATTATTTGCTTAGGAGGATCTGTGAATGATTTCTACATTTCACTACTCCGAAGGAAGAAATGGTCAAGGGAAACTCCAGCTTGACAACTTCTCTTGTATTTACACAGCTCTCACATGCAGCACTGCAATGTACAACAGAATGCAAAGCTACAGCACTGCCCTGTGCGGTGCACTCAAGTAAAAACTACCGTGCTGTGGTGTAGAAGAAGCTACCACGAGGCCGCACAGCCACTCATAGTCCGCGTCCTCATCTGAGTGCCGGAGTAAGGCCGGACAGTCTTTAGGCCAGCATGTTACTGAGTGTGGACTGTCTGTGATTAATAACGTGGAGCGCACTTGACAGGAGCAGGCACCTTACAGACATCTGCGCTGCTGATGGGTCTGTTTAGAATTTGACTTATCTGGTTTTCTTTTCTCTTTTATTATCCACTTTCAAAAGCTCTTTTCATATTCTCAAAGCAAAATCTGTGTGAGAAATGTGAATTTCAAATAATTATTTCTAGTCTCTGGCTTGTCTTTTCATTCATTCAATTATGTCATGCATTTCAGAGTAGACGTTTTATTTTGAATAATGCTGAATTTATAGTTTTTTCTCTTAGTTACCATGCTTTAATTTTATCTAAGCCATCTTTTCCTAACCCAGAGTAAAAAATAACTTTCCTCATGCTTTATTCTAGAAGTTTTACAGCTTGAAATTTTTCAGCTAAGTCAATGAAAGTTTTATGAACATTTATATATATAGCATAAGTAAAAGCTTGAATTTATTATTTTGAATATGGGTATTGAGTTGTTTCAGAGCCACTCATTGAAAAGATTATATTTGCTTCATTAACTTGCCAAACATCAACTGACCTATGTCTTGTCTCTTTGATCTTCCACTGACAAATCTATCATTTTTTTTGATTGTTGCTTTATATTCGCTTTTAGTCAAAACAAATCCTTCCAATGATTTAGTTCAGAATGTTTCTTTAATCTGGTGTGTAGAAAATTCACAATAATGTAGCATTTTCCCTTCTTTTTTTTTACACTTCTTTTTATTTTTTATTCTAAACTTTATCATTTTTATTGTTTGTACATATTAATAGTCAGGAATGTAATATTTTGGTATGTGCAGTGTTGTTTTATCTAAGAACTGAACTAATGTATGCATTATGTTACACACACTTTTTGTGGTGAGTTGTTTAATCCTAATTCACAGAAGGTCATTAAATTTGGAGGACTTTATTTCTGGCTTATTCTTCGTATAGTTACTCAGTTTGTCTTTTTCCTCTCACTATAATTATGATTAGATACGGAAATATTCAGTTCATAATCTCTGTCCTTGTATTTTATATTTTACTTCTCATTTTTTAAAACAATGTAATTATTGGGGAAGTATTTCCTGGCTGAGAATTTCTACTTGCTGTACTGAAACTTAAAACTTGATCGTGGTTTCTTACCTCTTCTTGTTACAATTCCAAATATCACCACACTAAGCAGAAGCAGGTAAATTCAATGTCTTTAAAATAAGTCATGCAAGTGAGTCAATTAAGTTTTAAGTTTTCTTATTTGTGGTGTCTTTCATCTGTTCTCATTCCGCGATGATTCTTGGCTTTGCACTGTGAACAGTGAAATGTTCCATCGTGTGAAAATTTTGCCACAGGTTCTGAGTGCATTGCTGGGGGTGGTGTGGGACCAAGATTCAGTTCTGCGCTTGTGGCATCTGTGAAGTACACACTTAGGAGAATTCCCAGTGCTGTTTCCGACCTGCATGCTTGCATGTAGTGCTTCATGGGGATGGTGACGAGCCACCAGCTCTACCTCTTTCAAAAAGAAGGTGGACAAACCGAGTAAGATTTTTCAGTCGTCACCAATGGTTTAAACCCTGCCTAGTGACTCTTGGATCTATAGACTGATCTCTGAAAATCCTGTGATCAGGAACAACCTTCCTACAAGTGCATTAGGGGACAATATTCTACTTCACTGGTCCCCATTCATCAAAAGGACTCATCATTTCTGCTATAAAATTTTTCCAAAATATTTGTCTTGTCGGTGACAGGAATTTTTGAGAGTATACTTACTTAGACGGCAGGTGAGTGAGCTGGATCCGTGCTATCCTGAATTATTTTTTATAGGAATGACACAGTACAGTCTATCATGGTTAAAGATTGCAAATGCCTACTTTGGAAATAGTTTGAGAATAACTTATACTTATCAGCGAAAGGAACACACATAAAATTTTACTATACAAAACTTACTGAGTCAAAGGAAATTAAATGTAACATAAATATCTAATAAAGCAAACTCGTGATAGTACTTAGTTTTTATAGACTTATTTGGCAGTACATCAAGGTATCAAACTGAATAATGTCTCATTTATTTCAGAAAATACAAAATAAATGATGAGATGATTTCTAATTATGCAAGATTTCTAATTATTCAAGGAGATTTTTGATATTTTAGAACAAGATCCTTTTCTATTAACATATCACAGTGTTGGCCGCTCTTACATTTTTTATTTCAACCTAGAAGACAGAGTTACCTGATACAGATAAAACAATGCAACACCCATGCATAGAAACAGCAGCCACAGCTGTAGGATGCAAAGAATTTCACAACATTGCCTCCAGTACCGACTTCTCTGATAGTTAATTCAGTGAAAGAGAGCCATTGCTCAATGATTCAAGGATCTGAATTGCTAACCAAGTTTAATTCATGGTACATCACTTTAAACAACTAGTAAAAATTGCTTGTCAAAATTAAAATCGCAGAACCTTTCCCCAGGCCGAGCTGGCAGCCCCCCAAACCCACCCCAACACACACAGCAGCCCCTGCAGTGAATCTGCTTTGGGCTGCTGGAGGCAGAGTCCCCCCCCACCCGCACCAAGAGGAGGAAGAAGCGGCTTCTGCCAGGGGCACAAGCCCCTGCACATCCTTGGCCGCAACTGCTTTGTGATTCCGGCCGAACCCTCGCGTGGGCTGAAGGACTCCATGCGCCACAGTCTTCCTCCAAGTGAGGCTGCCCGATGTGTCCTAGGACCTGCGAAGCCCCAAGCCGGGGACAACTTCTGGGCAGTCGACTGAGCCCGATCCCTCTGGCACACCGGAGGAGGCAGTGCCCAGCACACCACTTCCCTCCTCTGAGAGCCCACTGTGGGCCCGCTGACCCCGGGGGGCTGCCCAGCAGGGAATGCAGGGCTTCCTTCTACTTGTCCACTTACACCCCTGACATGGTAATCACCCACTTTCTGGCCCCAATGCCCACCTTCAATCAGCCCAGCCTACTGCGGGTGGCCTCTGAGTCCAGGGTTTCCCCAGGAGCATCTGTGACACAAGGGTCAGCTACCCTCAGGACCTGGCTGCCCATGGCCCGGGCTGGCTGCTCTCCTAGTTACCCTGTGAGGCTTCCAGGACAGGGCCTTCCCCCCATCCCTGCAGCTGGATGGGGAGCCTTGGCGACACCAGGAGGAGGACATTGGCACATTCACCACAGCCTGGGAATAGGCGGCACCAGCCTTGTTAAGAGTCCACAGTGTTTGCTGGGCTATCCCAGAAAGGCTGCATGACAGTGGGCAGGTCCCTGGGCCCGTCCTCATGCCCCTCTTCCCCTAAACAGAGGGGTAAAGCTGGGGAGCTGGTCTCAGCCTGCAGCACCCTCTCTTGGTCTCACCTTCGGGCCTGTCACCGCTCGTCTACCCGTCCATCAGCATCTGTCCACTTCCCTCACTGGCTCCAGGCTGGGGCAGGGAGAGCCTAAAGGCAGGTCCAGACTGAGGTCCTGTCTCAGGAGGCCGCACTTCGTGGCAAAGGGGGAAGAATAAAAACTAGACTCTACATAGTCTTGGGAAGGCAGTGAGTGTGTGTGTGTGTGTGTGTGTGTGTGTGTGTGTGTGTGTGTGTGTGTTGGGGGAGGGATAACAGTAAAGGAATTTACAGTATCAAAAAATAAAATAAGCCTGGGCATGGTGGGACAAGCCTATAATCCCAGCACTCAGGAGACTGAAGCAGGAGGATCTCAGTGAGTTCGAGCCCAGCCTGGGCTACATAGTGAGTTCCAGGTCAGTCTCAACTACGCAGTGAGGCCCTGTCTCAAAAAACAAAAGCAAAAACAAACAAAAATAAAATAAAATTGTAAATGTCAATAAAAATAGCAAGAGCTCTGATTTCGTTCCGCAGTACCACCTCTCATTTTCTTCTTTTGGCAATGGATTTGACTGAGTCGATCCCTGCACTGTGAGTTGTACTTTGTGTATCCTGCAGAAGGAAGCAAGTCTGAAAAGTACAAACCACAAAAATATTGACCTTCATGGTTATAATAATGCAGGCATGATTTTTTTGAAAGACAGGAACACCCCAGTGAACACAACAAATTTAATGAATTGAGCTAGCAGGGGGCATTTTGTGAGAAAATGGAAAAAAATGAATAATTGTCTTATAACTATTCATCTTGAGTATAATATTGCACTGTGTTGTCTCGTGCCCAATGTTTATTTGGAATTACACATATTTATAATAAAAGTGATACTGACTCTATGACTAATTTATATAATGACAGTCATACCAACTCTTGAGTGAGTCTTACATGCTATGTGTTTCATGGACAAAATCTCTGAAATTTAAAAAGTATTTCCATAAAAAAGTAATTTCATGTAAAAGAAGTCAGATATCAGTGGGCACTCTTCACAACATGTGCTGCAAAAGTTATAGCTTTCTCCTCTGTAATAAATACACTGCTCCAAGTGACATTTCAACATCCTTTCTAAATTTGTAAGTGTAAAAGCTAATTTTCCCTCAATTATATAATGTAATGCATATTTAAATGTAATAAGCATAATGGTGTGCAACACAGCACGCAGTGAAATGAGCGCCAAAGAAAACAGAGTTGAAGGAAATACCTACATTTAAAAGGATATGATTCCAAATGTTTTCAATTTCATACTGTTTTAAAGCATAGCTAAACTATAATTGGAACTACGAGTATTTACATTTGTAGTAGTTTCATTGAAGTGTAATTATGACACAGAAAAAACTTTGATGAATCGTTGAGCCCTACATTTTTATTTTCTCTAATATTCGTATACGCGGAATCATAAAATGTGTAGTCTTTTAGGTCTGGCTTTTTTCACTGAGGAAGTTCTTTATAAAATTTACCTATTTTCATACTCCTTCGTAGATTTGTTTCTTTTTATTGCTGGAAAACATGCCAGTGTACACATGCAGCCCTTCTGTTTAAGCATTATCTAATCGATGAGTGTCTGGATTCTTTGCAGGTATAAGTTATTATGAACAGTGTTGCTATAAAATTGTGTATACAAATATTTATGTGGACTTAGAATTCATAACGTTGGTAGAAAACCAAAAAACTAGAAAGAATTGCATAACCACTTGTTAAGTGTGTGCTGTAACTTTTGAAGAAATCGTCACACTGTTTACCTAAACTGGTTGGACCAGTTTGACGTCTCCACTAGAAACACATGAATTCACTTTTTCCCACATTGTTTTCGCAGTCAGTGTACTGTATTATTGTCATTCCTTTGTGTTCACGGCGGCTTCATTTACATCTCCCTGGTGACAAAGGTGCACGACTTCTTTTTATGCTGCGCTCATCAGTAATTTGTGAATTTGCACAAGAAAATGACAACCGAAATGCTTTGTCCATGCTTACGTGGGTCGCTCTTATGACTGAGTTGTCTGAGATCGCCTTTCATATTGTGGGTCTATGTAGTTCATTATATACATTACGTCAAAGAGTACAATGAGTTCCATCCTCAGAATCTCACAAGACAGGATTCCAGCCTGGGCCTTCAGCAGAGGGCTGCAGAGAAGGCCGCTACCTGGGTCATTTCCTAAGCCATCGGAATCTAGGCGCCTGCAGCTCCAGTCTGAGGTCCGTGCTTCCTCACCGACTCTCGGGCCCCCGGAAGGAAGCTGTGTACATTTCAGCCCCTCGTGTCAGACCTCACTGCCCACCCAGAGGAGCTGCGTGCTTCGTGGGGTGGCCGAACGGCAAACAATGGGCTCTACAGCAGCGTCGCCCAGCGCTGACTTCCCTCATTTTCATGGGTTAGGGACCAGTGACAGAAATCTTTAGGGTGCCAGTGCAGAAATTCTGTCCAGTGCCCACATCTTCGTGAAGTTTTCCTTTGTTCTATTTGGTAGATGCATTCATTAGTGGTAATAATTAATTTTGATAAGGAAATTGATATCCACAGTGTATTTGCCAATCTTTTTCCAAGTTTGTTATTTGAAATGTGATTTTGATTGCTTTCTCTTTAGCATAGATTTTTTTTTTCAGCTTTAGTTGAGTTTATTGGTACATTTTAGGGATACATTACAGTTACATTCATTGTTGGGATCTTGTACCTCTACATGACAGGTCTTGATTCTCATTTTTTCCCCTTACCTCTGCCCTCCCTTCACCCCCTCCTCCCCTCCCCATCTACAAACACTTTATTTTCATCTTTTCATTCTCTCACATTCTTTTCTTTTCCCTTTTTACTCTTCCCCTACCCATCCCACCTTCCCTACACCTTTAGCTCCTTTCTTCCCATTTCTAAATGTCAGTAATCTTATTACAATCTTATGCATTGTTGCAGATTGTTTACACCAGGGAAACTATTCGGTATTTACACATGTGTGACTTATTTATTTCACTTAGGAGTATATCTTCAATATGTATCCATTTTCCTATGAATGAATCTATTTTCTCGTTCTTTATGGTTGAGTAATATTCCATTTTATAGAAAAACCACAACTTCTTTATCCAGTTTCCAACGCATGGGCAAATAGGCTGACTCCAAGATTTAGCTATTACAAACTGTGCCACTATAAACATGGGTGCACATACTTCTCTGTGATATAATTGTTTTAGTTCTCTTTGAAAGATACCCAGCAGAGGGATGGCTGGGTCAAATGGAACCACAGATTAAAATTAGACCCTTATCTTTTGCCATGCACTAAATTAAAAGCCAAATGGATTAAAGATCTAAATATTAAAACAGAAACATTAAACTTGCTGGAAGGTAAGTTAGGCAGAACTCTGGAAGACATTGGTATAGGAAAAGACTTTATCAACAAATCCTCAGTAGCACGGGAACTAGCAGATAGAATCAACAACTGGGTTCTCATCTTACTGAAAAGCTTCTGTACTTCAAAAGAAACCCTCAGCAGAACTAAGAGACAGTCTATAATGTGGGAAAAAATTTTTACCAGCTGTTCCTCAGACAAAGGACTATTATCAAGGATATATAAAGAGCTCAAAACAATCAGTCCCCCCAAAATAAAGACCTGATTCAAAAATGGGCATCCGAAATGAACAGACATTTCTCAGACAAAGAAGTAAAAGCAGCAAGAAAATATTTGAAAAAATGTTCCACATCACTGGTCATTCGAGAGATGCAGATGAAAACAACACTGAGATTCCACCTCATCCCACAAAGAATGGCTGCTATCAAGAAATCACACAATAACAAATGTTGGCGGGGTTGTGGGGAGAAAGGAACCCTTCTCCATTGTTGGTGGGAGTGCAGACTAGTGCAACCACTATGGAAATCAATATGGAGATACCTCAAAGAGCTAGCATAGATTTTATGTCTAAAGATCAATTTGTGGTTGCATGTTTAAATTTCGTATACTGGGAAAAACTAAAATGTTTTATTTATATTATATTCTGGTCAATGTATCCAGATTTTATTTTATTTTTGCCTTGTGAAAGATATCTATATATTTGTATTCTGGTACAAAATGTAATACCTACATGCCTAAGCTTATACATGTAAAACATGTATTTATGCAAACAAATACAAAAGTAAATGTCATATATAATATCTCATTTAATGATTATGAAAAAAGCTCATGGAGATGATGACTTAACTTTGATTACATATTGAGGAAGATGAATAAAGTACATTTATTTCAAAACTTATTCATTATATATGCTCTACGTTTTATAATTGGGTTTCATTTAATTCAAACATATACAATTATTTTGTTTGACTCTGTTCTCTTAATTTGTTATCATTTAAAATTTCTGAATAGTTTTCTCTTTACTTCTATATAATATTCACGGTTAGATCTTTATCTCTTAATTATATTTTTTCTTAACTTTATCCAATTTTTTATTATTGATGTGTAAAACATTTTTATTGTATGATAAGTATTCTTGAGTACTTTGACTTTAAGTAGTTACTTGTAGCTGTGACTACATATTCTGGCTATTTTTGTTTGTTTGTAAAAATGTCCTTTGTATATTTATAATGCTTTCCCTTTTTTAGTAACTTTTAGGCCAAATGTCTGTGGTATGCTATTATCTTTTTTCAACATTAGCAATAATGAATGGTCCTGTATCACTAGATAGACAAGTCATGTTTTATTTGACACCAATTTTATTTTAAGTCTTATCCTCCAAAAGACAATTTTCAATTTCAGTTTTTACATCAATTTTTGATATATGATAATTGTATTAATTTTTTTTCTTTTATTCAGTTTATTGGTACATTTTAGGGATACAGTACAATTACATTCATTATTGGCATCTTGTACCTTTACATGCCAGGTCTTGGTTCTCATTTTTTCCCCTTGTCCCTGCCCTCCCTTCACCCCTTCTTCCACTCCCCATTTACAAACACTTTATTTCCATCTTCTCACTTTCTCATATTTTTTTCTTTTCCCTTATTACCTTTCCCCTACACTTCCCATTTTCCCTACACCTTTAGCCCTTTTCTTCCTATTTCTCATGGTCAATTATCTCAGTAGGATCTTATGTACATAGCTTTTCACACCAGAGAAACTATTTGGTATTTACACATGTGTGACTTATTTATTTCACTTAGGAGTATTTCCTCAATATGTATCCATTTTCCTAGATACCTCAAAGAGCTGGGACTAGAGGTTCCATCTGACCCAGCCATCCCTCTGCTGGGTATCTTTCCAAAAGAATTAAAGAGATCATACCACAGTGATATATGCACACTGATGTTTATAGCGGCACAGTTTGTAATAGCTAAATCTTGGAAACAGCCCATCTGCCCATCAGTTGGAAAATGGATAAAGAAGATGTGGTTTTTCTATAAAATGGAATACTACTCAGCCATAAAGAATGAGAAATTAGATTCATTCATAATTGTGTTAATTTTAATAATATAAGTATTTTTTTCACTATCTATTCACTTTGCTCCATACATGATTTTGGAGTAATATGTGTCCCTGCACTCTTTTCACCACTGTATCTACTCTTGCCCCTCTTCACATCATCAGCTTTATCTTACAACAGTTTACAATATTCACACTGAATTTTGGAACAAAAGGTTTAGTATCGAACAATTCAAGTTAACACTAATTTAATTTAATTTAGTTCTGAATGAATATCTACCATCAGGTTTTAGCCTTCCTATTTTCACTTCTTAGCTAGGAGGTGATTCTATGTTCATTTCTTAATGCCAGGATTTTGGAAAACCATGTTCTTATAGGTTTCTGAAGGTTTGAAAATATCTGTATCTTTCCTTTGACAAACAAATGATGACTTAGCCAATTTGTAGAATGCTAAGATCCCACATTTTCTTCCAGAGGTTTGTACATGTTAAAATGCCCTTATGTTAAATGTCTTATGAAAGATTAGTGGCAACTAAATCATTCCTCTCTATAATTTTCATGTAGATGTTAGGCCTCTAAGATTGTTTATAGTTGTTAATTTTTGAATTCTAATGTGTTTAATTTTACCTCAGTATTTATGGATGCATGTTATTGTTTTTCTGCTGTGAATTATTTCATTTAAGCTCTAGATTCAGTCTCATATTCTAGCTTAAGTCTCATCGTAGAAGTTTTTGCAAACTGTATTTTTAAAAATAATATCTTCCATTCTGCCATTGAGAATATTAGTCTTAAATGTATTGACTTTCATTTCATTTTTTCTGTTACCGATTTTGCAATAATTTTTAAACTTTTCTTCCTAGATTGTATTCCTGCAAAATATATACATGGTAAATATTTAAAAATTATAATTATTTCATTATTTGCCCTAGTATTTTTATGTAAAATGTATCAAAAATTTTACTTTGAGGACCATCTTTCCCTTGTCTCATCATATTTTTTATTTCTTATATACTTCGTTCATTTTAATTTTTTTCTTACATACATTTCGACTTTTTGAATATATCCATCCTTGAGACTGAGTTTTTCTTTCATAGTCCAAAAACTCCTTGGGATAGTGAGTACGTAAATGTAAATTTGGTGTAATAAGTTCAACATTTGGGCTTTGTTCTACTTTCAATTTTTAAAAGACTATTTCTATGCAAAACAAAGTAGAGAATATTCAAAGCATTAAACCAATAAAATGAATTATTTAAAAGCAAAATGATTTGTTCATTTAGTTGTTAGTACTGCTGTGGTGGTTCAAACCATTCTTGAAAGATAATGAAAACTGTTCTTCAGAGAAGTGTGGAATTTGTAAATGAGTGACAAAGATAGAACATGAGATCAGAGGCACCAAGTTTGTATTTATTATTCAAAATTACAAGCCAGAATGGTTGGATAAAGGAAAGAAAAATACCACAAAATAAGATCATAAGACATTAATGAATTCTGTTCTTTCATAGACTTTTGCAAGAATTCAAATCAATTAATGTTTATAGATAAAATGAAATTTTAAATAACTGGAAGAAAAATTATAATTGATATTTTCCTAAGCTATATCTGTAACACTGGAAAGTGAAATTATATACGCAGGTTTAGATGGAAATCCTTATGCTTGCATTTTTGAAAAATATTAAATAATTTTAAACAAGCAATCATTAACCTCACACATATGTGTAAAACATAATACATGTAAAATTATGTGTACATAGGATTTCCTAGATATGAGGAGTGGAGAATAGTTTTCTTAAAAATTGGCATATTTGAAGTTCCTCATAAAACATCATTCTTTATTGATTAAGAATAATACATTTATAGTGGCACAGTTTGTAATAGGTAAAACTTAGAAACAGCCCAACTGCCCATCAACTGGACACTGGATAAAGAAGATGTGTTTGTTTGTTTGTTTTTTCTAAAATGGAATAGTACTCAGCCATAAAGAATGAGAAACTAGAGAGATTTATAGCTCAGTAGATGCACACTGAGGCCATATTCTTAAGTTAAATTAATGAGTTGTACATGTAAATAGTGAATAATTTCTCTGGTGTGGAAAAGTAAAAGTGTAAACAGGGGTTAAAATGTATAAATGATATTCTGTAATAGGAAGAAAGTCTAAACACGTAGAGGAATTGGGAGGGGTAGATAAAAAGGGAAAAGAAAAAAATATGCTCAAAGGAAAAACATGGAAACAGTGTTTTTGTAAACTGGGAAGGGTGAAGGGGGTGACGGGAGGGCTGGGGAGTTGGGGAAAAATAAGAACCGGATAAGTCACTTTTAGGTACAAGATCCCAGTGGTGAATGTAGCTGTGTTGTACACCTAATATGTACCAGCATTTGTAATAAAGATAGAAAAGAATCAGTACATTCGCTGATATGAATCATAGAATAACATGGAGTGGAATTATTTTCACTCTTTCAAAAACGAGTATCTGCCTGGACTGATGAGCAGAGTCAGTCTGTGGAATGGACACATGGCAGCTTTGACTTTCTGGGGCAGCACGTATGATTCGTTAGCATAAAAGAAAGGAATTAAATACGGCGAGACATGTGGCACAGCAGAATCCCTTCCCATGCAGAGGTGGAGAGAAAGCTGGAAAGCTAAAAACAGCTTTTCTGATTCCTTTTTTTGGGGAGTGTACAGATGCTGTCGCATCATTCCAAATGTACTGGATACTTAGGAAAGATCTGCTCCCTGGAATGCGTTAACTGGACATTGATTAATAGCACGTATCCTGCCATTCTGTTGTCCCGCAACTTTCCTACTAGGAAATGAATAAGATAGTCTATTTTCTCTCTCGCACTGTCTTCTAAGAGCTTTTAAACTACACGTATTTTTGGTAGACACACACATCTCCCCCGCAGCCTTAAATAGAATTAGTGGAAAGCATTCGTGACAGTTAGTTAATTTGCACTCTGCCCTGTGCGGACGGCTGACATTAATATGATGAATGTCTAAACAGATGCTTCCCCTGAGATTATTCTAAATGTTTCCATAACCTTTTTGCCCTCTGCTTTGGAAATACAATGTTTATAAAGCTATGTTGTGACACATTTTATATCAGAGTAAACTAGATAGAAAAATATTATAACAAATCAGTTTAGCTTTGCTCCCTAATTTCAGAGTAGACAATTTCTACGATTATTTCACCATCTACTCCTTTTTTAAAGTTTTCTTGAGTGCACAAGCATTGCATTCTCCATTCTGGTGCTATAGCTTTTAGTGTAAATTAACAAAAAATAAAATAGCCGGTAAAGCACTTCGTGATAATAATGCTGTGTTGTGTCCATATTCAAAGACAGTATCTGATTTGAATGCAGAAACATGAATAGGGATTTATTTATGTGAAAAACTGGAAATATTTTTATATGGTGTGAGGAGAATCATTGGGAAAATGCCAAAGTCTGAGCCGTACTATAAGAGGTGATTATCGTCAAAGGTATACTGTACCTCCTTCTATTTTTTATTTTAAAAATAAGGAAATCATGAATTCACTATTGAGGCCATAAGCAAGTGAAATAAATATGACGCACATATATAAATACCGAATAGTTTCTCTGGTGTGAAAGACTGAAAGTGTAAATAAGGTCCAAATTGTATAAATGATAATAGGAAGAAAAATGCTAAAGGTGTAGGGGAAGTGGGAAGGGTAGGGAAAGGAAAAAAGAGACAAGAGAAAATATGAAAAAAGGAAAAAAGAGAAACAAAGTCTTTGTAAATGGGGGTGGGTGGGTGAAGGGAGGGCAAGGGTATGGAGAAAAAAGGAGAACCAAGACCTGTCATGGAAAGGTACAAGATCCCAATGATGAATGTAACTGTACTGTATACCTAAAATGTATCAAAAAACTCAATAAGATAAAAAAGAATTCACAAAAATATTAATCAAAATATTAACCAAATCTTCAATGTATTTGATTATAAATGTTTGCTCAGAAGACATTATTTCATGTTTATTACAGATGAAATATTTCATGATGAAAATTTAGGAGAGTCATCCTTAAATTTTCCAGGCACATTTTGAAAGGCATCAAGGATTCTCAGTCTTGAAAAAAGGCATAAACTTAGACAAATACTTTCATGAGGAAAAAACTACATATTCCTCATATGGAAGTAGGTGGTTTTCTTGGGAAGGTTTAGATCCTCATTTATATGTCAATATAACCATTAAACTGTAAATCTGTACAGTTCAATTAGGAGTGAGGATATGCCCACGAGAGACCTGCATTTGGAAGCTTTATGTTATTTGAGTGATTTCTTCTCCATTTAGTTTTCCATAGTTTCCAAATTAAAAGAAGTTACATGCAGGGTGCTTCCTCAGACATGATATTACAAAGAACAACTACTCATAGCTCTCTTCAGAGTACTGGTAGTGGGGATTGAACTCAGGACCTTTTGCATGCAAGGCAGGCTGCAGAACCACTGAGCGACATCCCCAGCCCTATTGGAATTTCTTTTTTCTTTTTTTTTAACTTTTAATTAGTTTATTTATTTATTTATTTTGAGACAGGGTCTCACTATGTAGTTCAGACTGACCTAGAGCTCACTATGTAGCCCAGGCTGGACTCTAACTCACAGTGGTCCTCCTGCCTCAGCCTCTTGAGTGCTGGGATTACAGGCATGCACCACCATGCCTGGTTTCTACTGACTTTTCTTGAGGAGACACATCCTATGCAGGAATTCCTGATGGGACAAAGGGAGCCGCTTCCTTGGCACAGACTGAAAAGAAAAAAGGTGCATACAGCATGTTTGGAAGAAATTTAAACACAAATGTGTTTACTTCAAAAATCTTTGCTTCTAAAATGCTTATCTTATAAAAAACATTGGGAAACGGAGAATGTGTAGAATATATTGATGTGAAAGAATAGCAATAAAAGTATCATGAGCATCTATACAGTGGAGAACTTTAGATGTAATCAGACTCTACATGTAACTAGAGTTTATAATTTTATTAATAAGAGAGCATCTGCTGCCATTTTCTTGTTTTATTAACATATTATGGTTGATATTCATGCTGAAGGCGTAAAATCACTGTGGGATCCTAAAGTGGTTCTGGTATCATCAAAGAGATTCTAAGTCATTTTCAGCATCATCCTACTGCTACCTAATCATTTTCTGTTGTTTTATAAAAAATAATTAATTACTGCGTGCTATTATCATTTGTAATATTTAAGGTGATAAGGGCATATCTCAATTATGTGTTATATAATTAGAGTTTTGTAAACAAGAGGGTGAACACACAAAATCTGCACACATTATGTAAATCACACTACACATAATTGTCATCGCAGGATTTTCTGAAAAAGAGTCAATCAATGTGGTGAAATGTGAGGCACGAGAGTAATTACTTTTAATTGCCTATGTTATGAGCCCAATATTTTGTATCATTTGAAAAGCATAGACTGTCTATCAAATATTTGGAGTTTGATGACAGGAACAGGCACTTGAATTTTAGTCTTCTAAAATTATTTGAGAAGTATTTGTGTTGTTTTATAAGATCTGATAAAACCATGATGATGGTTATAGTTTTTTGGTAAAACGTATTACAGTAAAAGACGCCTCACCACTAATCCCGCTCAGAAACACTTTCCATCACTTCCAACACATTTGTCCCTTAGTTCTGCCCACTCTTGAAAGCTCTCCTTAATGTGTTTAGTTACTTGTTGTGGTTGCCTGGAGGTCCTGGATTCACTCAAAATGTTTATCTTTCATGATTATTTTGACTTTGAGGAATGGCCAGAGGTAGACGGCAAGAGTATTTAATGGGAAAAATAGCAATTTTTTACTGCAATAAAGATTTTATTTAAATATTCACCATTTAATTTATTCACCCTTTGTCTTTGTCCACATGTGAGTAATGTGCACTTCTTTCAGTTTTATCGTGAAAAATAAACAAAAATACCTATACACAATTGGAAGACATTGTTGGTTTTCTATATAATCCTTATTTATTTTTCTTTACTCCTAAACATTCATTTAGCCATATTTGTGCATAAGGAAAATACTGCTGTTGTTGGTAGTATATTTATCAATGTACCTCTTCCTCCATTTTTCACATATATGAGATATATACACACATATATTTATGCATACACACATATGTGCATATATACTTATGCATATATGTATATTTATGAATATATTTTATATATACATATAGATAGTTATTCCATGTGTTTCATTACATATTTCACATTTTACAACTCTAATTTCACAAGTCATAGTAATTTACAATAACATGATTCATTAATGTTGACAGATTGATACCATTGTTATTATAATACATGATTACTTTCCAATTTTCTAAAGAATTACCATAAACTAATGAGAAAAGCCAATATACTATGTTTCTTTAGTAAGATTAAATCCAACATTTTTGTATTTGTAAGTCACATCTTTCCTTGTGATCATTTCTTCCCATATGCTGTGAACTTGAAACTGAGTGTATATTTAAGAAGTATTTCCATGATCTACCATGAAACATGGGAATCAATGCTGGGCTATAGAAGTTTAGTTAGTAATGTATGAAAAAATGTTCAGTAAAATGTCTTATAATCAGCCATCTTCTGTAAAAACTACATAATTATTTCAAAGACTATCTTCAGCATTAAAATACATCAGGAATTTCAGTAACACATTTATTAGTGTTATCAAATCAACTTGGTTTATCTCAAGATGCACACTTTTTAACACTACTACATGAAAACAAGAGAGGCTGGACTATCATTTACTAGATGAGTCATGAGTTATTGATACTAGTAGATTAAGCTGAATTATTTTCTCTATTCATACATCAAATCCAAATTCAAATAGCGAGTTCTTCTTGGTTCTAACGTTCTAATGTTCTACTTCAGGTAAACCACTGTCACCGTCATCTATTCAACGCCAGCATACAGGAGTTGCATATCCTAAATTTAACAAATATTTTGAAGCTTGACTTCTAGTGTTGCATAACAAAAACCTACTTTCAGATAAGCGCACGTACCAGAATTTTCATATAGTCCCCATAAGACCAAGAATTGTGCATGTAACACTCAGATCTGTAAATAAAATAGTTATAAAAGAAATCTAAATTAGCAGCTGCCTAAAAGCCACTCGAGATCAACCAATAGAGCGGGCAAAACCTTCAGTGCAGTGCCGTTTAGGCTTAAAAAAAAGAGAATGCCATTAGGTAATTTTCCTCTGTGAACTTTTTTCCATGATAGAAAATCTGCAGGTTTCCTAAACTGAAAAATAGACCGGAGCCCTGTTTTACAAAGCTCAGCAGAGTCACAGCTGGGTAGGCAGTGCAAAAACTGCCAAGTGCAAAGATCCAAACAAGATCTTAAATTTTGTATTTGAACTGCATTCAAATCTCTGGCTGATTTAAAGCTACATATGTACAGAAGGGATTCAGCACAGCCCCGATAAAGGCAAAATTACTGAAGGGGCTTCTTTTTCCACGTACTGTAAGCAGAGCCAAGTTAGGAATTGTAGTTTACCTAAATTAAGAGTATATGGAAATATATTAAAGTTATATATAAATTTAGAGTCTCTAAAATTTCCCTTCAAGCATCGAATCATGATGTAGACAGAGATGTGTGATGTTTAGTGTGTCTACGCATGCACGTACACGTAACATCCTGTATCCTTAGTGAGTCTACACATGCATGTACATGTAACATCCTGTATCCTTAGTATCCTTAGTGAGTCTACTCATGCAAATGTAAGTAACGTACTCTATCCTTAGTGAGTCTACTCATGCATGTACACGTAACATCCTGTATCCTTAGTGAGTCTATGCATGCATGTACACGTACCATCCTCTATCCTTAGTGAGTCTACGCATGCATGTACACGTAACATCCTGTATCCTTAGTGAGTCTACGCATGCATGTACACGTAACATCCTCTATCCTTAGTGAGTCTATGCATGCATGTACACGTAACATCCTGTATCCTTAGTGAGTCTACACATGCATGTACACGTAACATCCTCTCTCCTTAGTGAGACTACGCATGCATGTACATGTAACATCCTGTATCCTCGCCTGGCAGAAGAGGTCTATCAGCACACTTTATCTCATAAAGGCACTGCCCTCATGATGCCACTAAGGTACGATTCTCTGGTTATTGCCTCTCTTAGAAATATAACTCTGAGATCTTAACTTTTCAGCAGAAAACTATCCATCTGTGTGTTTGTATATCCACAAAAATAATATATATAAATAAATGCAATGCAAATAAACATATATATAATGATTTGAGCATATATAGAGGGGGGGTAGGGTATGGAAAATGATTTTTGATATTTAACCATAAGAACACTGAGCTTCTTGCTTTCTTCATTTTATTTTGATTGGGTCTAGATTGTAAGTAACCATAATGTATTCTTGGCAAAATATCCTAAATTTGTAGGTTATTATGTTTGCTAATGTATCTGATTCTCTGTGAGTATGCAGATAGACGCTGTCTGTGGCCATGCCACCCTGACATGCTCAATCTCTTCTGATCTCCGAAGCTAAGCAGGGTTAGTACTTGGATGGGATATTGATCTGGATACAGTGAGGGTGGATTCCGGTGAAGATCGTATTGATGAATACATGCCAGACTATTTTAAGGAGCAGAAAAGTGTTACTGAGAGAGTTAGATCTAGCACAGATGGCATTAAAGATTTACTGACCCTTGCCTAATTATGGTTATACAGTGGGTTTCAGTTGCAACAGGAAGGAATTAAGCATATTAAACCATCCAGGTTTAATTATGTCCATACAGATATTTAAAGAGGGTGTTAATCATAAAACTTTGGGATATAAATAAGTATGAAAAATTAGAAAAGTGGTATATTTTCTTTGCCACACATCCTCAAACTTAAATGGAGAAATAAACCCCAATGGATTAGGTCATTCTAAGCAATAACACAAAGGCTCAGACAAGGAAAAGCAAAATGCAATATGAATCAAAGATGGCCATCCAGCAGATATTACTTGAGGAGTATTTCTCAAATGTGAACAAATATTATTGAAAAGGAATGCTGGACAGTATGTCTGGTTATGGTAAACCGTAATCTACTGGGAGAAAATAAGATATTTTTGCTTTTATCAGTGAGTAATCAGGTAAGAGACTAAGTGGTGAATAGGAAGGAGGAGAGAAGAAAAAAACTGATAGGAACTAAGGGAAAATAGAAGAATATTTAAATCCAAGAGCCCATGAAATAAATTGCTTACATTTTGCGTAATATCTTCAATTGAGTAGGAAAAGATAAACATGACATAAGGTGTAAAAGTAAAATGATGTCATAAATTTAAGAAACAAAAATATTCAATTTGTATTTTTTGAAAGGGATCTTACAGGCAGAATGGTATATTATTCATGTAGTTGTAATAAAATCAAATTTTAAAAAAGTCACACTGGCATGGTTGTTTTGGTGGAGGTTTGGGATAAACTTTAGAAAAAATATGTTTGAGGATTTATAATTGTGATACCAAAATACAAATTTATTTCAAGTTTCAATAGCATTTACAATTATGAAAGTAAAGAATATAACCCAGAAAATCTTGAGCAGACTGGGGGGGGGAGGGTGTTTGTTTGGAAGGATATGAAAAAAAAAAGAATGTAAAAGATTGCTACAACAAAAAGATGAATTTGTATTGTTACTAAAATCATGACATACACAAGATCTCCTTTATAGAAATTAGGACAACTTATTGTGATTGACTTTTTCTCCCCAATTTACTTATTGTTGAATTTTTACCCAAATTTATTTCTCAGTTATACATTTTCTCCAGCTTTGCAGACATGTTTGAGGGCAAGTTCCTTGCATGGTGGCCTTAACTTCTAACCCTTTAGGTGAGTTTTTCCTAAAAATCAGCGACAGTATCTTACATGAGCACCATTCACTTACACTCCACTGAGGTCAACCACAAGACCACGCTTGTTCTCATACTGTTCCCATCTCAGTTTTGTCAGGTGGCCCACGAAGGTCCTTGGCAACGTTTCCTCACTTCCAGTGCGGGCTGGGGGCTTGCCTCTCATCCTCGTGCTATGTATGAGGAACAGCTGGGTTGGATATACTCTTTGTTGGTGGTTTCTCTTGCAGTGCAGAAGCTTTTCAATAAGAAGAGACCCAACTTTTTGATTCTTTGTTCTAGTTTGCGTGCAACTGAGATTTTGTACATAAGATCTTTTTCTACAACGATGTCTTCAAGAGTTCTACCTAACCTCTGTTCTAGCTGGTTTAGTGTTTCCATTAATATTTAGATCTTTGATCCACTGGGATTTTAGTGCATGGTGAGAGATATAGGTCTAGTTTTAATACTTGGCAAGTTGAAACCCAGTTTTTCCATTACCATTTATTAAAGAGGTTATCTTTCCTCCATTGAGGGTCTTTGGCTCCTTTGTCAAAGACAAGGTGGCTGAGTGTGTCTGGAGTTGTTTCTGCATCTTCAGATCTGTTCCACTGGTCCTTATGTCTGTTTCTTTGCCAATGCCATGCTGCTTTTTTCACAGTAGCTCTGGAGTATAGTTTCAAATTGGAGCGTGTGATACCTCCTAACTTGACTTTGTTGCCTAGAATTGTTTTTGCTATTCTAAATCTCTTCTTGTTCCAAATGAATTTTTGGATTGTTTTTTCCAAGATTTGTGATGTATGCTGCTGGAATTTCAATTGGGGTTGCAATTAATCTATATAGCAGTTTTGAAAGTTTGGCTTTTTTCAATATATTAGTTCTTCCTACCCAGGAACAAGGGATGTCTTTCCATTTTTTGATCCCCTTTTGGATCTCTTTTTTTCAGAGTGCTATAGTTTCCAGAGTAGAAGTCTTTGATTCTTTTCATTAGGTTGATTCTGAGATATTTCATTTTTTGGATGCTATTGTGAATGGAATTGTTTCTCCAGTTCCTCTCTCAGTGAGTTTGTTGTTTGTGTATAGGAAAGCTACTGATTTTTGTGTGTTGACCTTGTATCCAGCGACACTACTGAATTTGGTTAAGTCCAGAAGACTGTTATTCTTTTATTTCTTCCTTTTATCTAATTACTGTGGCTTAGTTTCCCAGAAGTATATTGAACAGGACTGGTGATAGTGGACATCTTGTCTTATTCCTGATTTAAACATGAAGGACTTCAGATTTTGACCATTTAGTATGATTTTGGCATTTGGTTTTTCACAGGTAGATTTTATCAGCTTGAGATGAAGACTGTATATTCAATTTTCTGTAGGGTTTTATCATGAATCAGAGTTAGCTTTTGTCAAATGCTTTTTCTGCATTTATTGAGATAATTATATGTTTTATATCCTTGGCTCTAATAATATAGTGTATTACATTTGTTGATTTCCATATGTTGAACCATCCCTACATCCCCATGATGAATCCCACTTAGTCAAAGTGTATGATCTTGATAATTTTCTGCATTCTGTTTGCCAGTATCTTATTGAGAATTTCTGCAATTATGTTTGTTAGGGAGATTGGCTTATAGTTCTCTATTTCTGGTGAGTCTCTGCTTATGGGATTAAAGGTTTACTTGCTTCCAGGAATGAATTTGGGAATATTGCTTCTCTTTCAGTTTCTTTAAAGTATTTAAACAGTAGTGGCAATAGTTCTTCTCTAAATGTCTTGTAGAATTTAGCAGTGAAGTTATCCAGACCTGTCCTTTTCTTCATTGGTAAGATTTCAATTATGTTTTCGATTTTGTTGATCAACATTGGGTTGATTAGAATTTTTAGCTCTTCTTCACTCAACTTTAATAGCATATGTATCTAGGAATCTTTTCCATTTCTTCTGTGTGTTCCATCTTATAGATTCTCAAAGTAGGTAATGATGATCCTATTGATTTCTGCTAGGTCCATTGTAATTTCACCCTTTTCATTGCTATTTGACTAGATTTGGCCCTTTGCTTTCTTTTTTTGATTGTTTGGTTTTTTGTTTGTTTGTTTGTTTTATAATGTTGGCTAAGTTTTCATCAGGTTTTTTTTATTCTTTTAAAGAACCGGCTCTTGGTTTCATTTAATTTTTTAGTATCATTCTCTTAGCCTCCTTCTCTTAATCTCTGTTGCACTGATTTCTGCTCTGATCTTTGTAATTTCCTCCCTTTTATGAGATTTGGGTTTGTCTTGCTTGTCTGTATGTTAAAGCTTGAGGTTCAGTATTAGGTTGAGAACCCTCTGTTTTCTTAATATGATTCTTCACTTCTGTGAATTTCCCTAAGACTGCTTTCATTGTGTCCCATAAATTCTGATATGTTGAATTGGGATTGTTATTTAATTGTAGAAACTGTCTGATTTCTTCTTTAATTTCCTCTGTTACTTATTGGTTGTTCAGGAGTGTGTTTTTCAATTTCCATATGTTTATGAAATATTTGTTTCTTTTGCTGTTGATCTCCAATTTCTTGGCACTCTGATCTGATAGTATACAGGGGATAACTTATTTCCTTTGCATTTACTTAAACATGTCCTATGAGCAAGTATGTGGTATATTTTGGAGAGTGATCCATGTGCAGCCAAAATTAATGTATATTCTGATTTTGTGGGGTGCAACACTCTGTAGACATCTGTTAAGTTCATTTGTTCAAGAGTTTGGTTGAGTTCTGGTATTTCATTTTTTACTTTTTATTTAGTTGATCTATCTGTTTTTGACAGTGGGGCATTGAGTTCCCCCACTGCTATTGTATTAGTGCTTATTTAATTTTTCCTGTCTGCTAATATTTGTTTTATATAGTTAGATGCACTAGTATTTGGTGCATATATATTTATGATTGTCACATCTTCCTCTTGTGTTACCTTTAGAATGATATAGTGTTCTTTATCTCTCTTAATTAGTGCTGGTTAGGAATCTATTTTATCTGTAAATAGGATAGTTGATCCTGCTTTTGTTTTCAGGTTTCTCTCATGTGGAGTATTACTTTTTGCCCTTTAACTTTAAGACTATGAGTTTCTTTTTTATTTAAATGTGCTTCTTGTATGCAGCATCTTGTTAGTGCTCACTTCTTGACCTATTCTGCCAGTCTATGTCTTTTGATTGGTGAATTGAGACCAATGACATTGGTTTTTATAAATGGTATGTGTTGACTTGTCCTTGTCAAGACCTTTTCCTGTTGTTGGATTCTCCCCCTTTAATTTCTTGTCTTGCCCGATGGGTTCATTCTGTTGGGCTCCATGGGCTCATGACTATTTCCTTTTCCTAGGATATTGTCTAAAATTTTGTGGAGTGCTGATTTGGTATTCATGAAGTTCTTCAGGTGCTCCTTGCCATAAGAGTGTCAAATTTCTCATTGATTTTCAAAGATAGTTTTACATGGTACCTCAATCTAGGTTGGAGGTTGTTTTCCTTAAGGATTTGAAATACTTTAAATACTTCAGGCTCTTCTCGATTTGTGGGTTTGTGTTGAGAAGTCTTCTGTGATTCTGATGGGCTTTCCTTTGATTTGATTTATTTCTTTCCTCTAACTGCTTATAGTGTTTTGTTCTTCTGGTGGGTTTCTGGATCTTCATTATTGTATGCCTAGGTTAGATTTTCTTTTTATCATGGCCAGTTAGAGTTGTGTACACCTCACTTATCTCTATGTCAAATTGCTTTCCCCTCCTTGGGAAGTTTTCTGCCATTACCCCTGTGAACAGATTTTTTTTTTTAATGTAATTCACACTCTCTTCTTTTTCTTCACTGACTCTGATCAGTCTTATGTTATTCTTCTTTGCATCATTTAGTAGTTGCTGGATTGATTTCTTGTGGTCCTTCACTATTTTTAGAAATATTTCTTTTTCTGGTCACTAAAGGCAATCCTGTCTTTTATATTTGATATTCTGTCCCCACATTGGCTCATTCTGCTCTGTAAGCTTTCAGTGGAGTTTTTATTCTCCTGGATATCTGTTTGCATCTGTTTTATGGATTCCATTTGTTTCCTATGCTGGGATTCCATCATGTTCCTCAGCTCCTCAAGTATTACTCATGTCTTTCACTATGGACACAATCTC
This sequence comes from Fukomys damarensis, assembly GCF_012274545.1. Lineage (NCBI taxonomy): Eukaryota > Metazoa > Chordata > Mammalia > Rodentia > Bathyergidae > Fukomys > Fukomys damarensis. The sequence goes on along the minus strand of NW_022900938.1, from coordinate 5,958,562 downwards.
TGTTGTTATCCGATAAATTACTTCTGATTTTATTTTTTCCAGATCCTCCTTTCTTGCAAGGTCAGGGAGACCCGATGGTTGAGTTTCAGATTGTTCCATCTCATTGTTCCTTGGGGCTGCCTTTACTGATCTGCAAGTGAGGTTTTGAGACTTGTTTAGGTGTCTTCAAATGCCAACCAATGTAGTGTGCTGTGACTTCTCTGAGGTGACTCTTTGCTTTCCTGGTGGGTTTCAGTTCTCAACAAGGCACTAAGAGACCATCTCTGTGATGCTCACCCCTGTTCTAATTCTGATGGTTGGTGGGTGTGTATATGGCTGGGGCCTGGGCACTTGTGCTGCTATTGTCCAGGTGGGCTTCTGGCTGGGGTTTGTGCTGCTGACCTGCTGGTATCTGGGTGATTTCTAAGGACATTTCTAAAGGATCCTTCTAGCCTCTTGACTCTCTTGGGGCCTGACTGGCATGACTTTTGTAACTGCGCTGCAGTTTGGTTTCTCTCTTGGAGTACTTCCCCATCAACTGCTTCTCTAATGTCTTATTCCTGAGAGCCCTTCCCATGGGTGCATTCTGCATGCATATATCAGTCAGTTTTCTAAGAATACAGATGTGAGGCATTTCACTTTTCAGGGTTTTAGGAAACCAGTGCCAGTATAGATTTGTGCAGTTGGTATGTACAGCACCCACAGACAATGAGGATGGACTATGGGCTGTACACAACATATGGATAGTTCTTGGCAAATGTAGCCAGTGCAATTGTGAAGTTTCCTAGTAATTACATCAAAAGCTAACATGGAACAACAGTGGAGGTTATCTCAGTGATGAGTCCCAGGTATCAGTCCTTTAAGTGGTACAGAGAAAATGATAATTATAAGACTGACATTTGATGGTTATTATGGGAGAAATGAATGCATTAGAGAAACAGTGAACCTACTTGTGATTCATCACCAATTCAGGTAAGGTGTAAAAAGCAGAGGGCCTTTCTAGTGGCATAAAAACATTTCTCAAACAGCTAAAGAGTAGTAAAAGTTATCTTTTCAGTCCAGGATTTAGGTGTTAAAACAGCGATGCTCTAAAAAAGGTTGACTTTTTGTTATATCTGCTTTTTAATGTCAGAGGATGGACTGGGAAGAATTTTGAACTTGAGATCTGTGATGGGGGTCTTTGATTTAAAGGTTTGCGGATCTTGAGTCACAGATCACACAGCCTGCCTTGACCCTGTGAAGATAATTTTGTTCTTCCAGTTGAAGGTTAACTCTTGCTGAAAACAACTAAGATTTTTACCTTGTCAAAGAATATAAATACTCCACAGGGTCTATCACCACTCCCTTCCTAACCACAAAAATCATTAAGTAGTTGATTTCACATCATTACAACAGACATAGAAGGGATGATTTCCTATAGGAAGCACAGGCTTCTGGAGCCTGAAAAAATATTTGTAAGAATAAATGCTCTGTTTCCTGGACTAAGAATGGAGTGTAACATACAGAGCGATAAGGAAATGATTGTCATGATGAGACAACTCTCTTTTTCTCTAGGATGTAAAACTTTGTGAAGGACCTCAGGATAGGGATAGAACCAAGGGACAGGACACACCTGTATCCACACAGTTATTCCGATTCTGGAAAGCAGGACATAGAAGAACTCTAAATTGATGGAAGTGGAAATCCCAGACCATCAATGAAAATCAGGAGGAAAAAAAAAAAAAGGTTCAGGAAATGAGTAGCATATCTCAAAAGGCTGAAAAACATACAATCCATTTATCATGGCCCAGAAGCCATTTGCCAAAGTGACAGTGGGGAAACAAATACCTGGGAAGAGGTCAGCAGCGCCCTACTTGTAAAGGCCAGTGTTAGAAAAGGATGCTTCCAAACAGATCTTCCTATAAAAAAAGAGGATAGGTTCCCAATAATATAAAATTCCACAATAAACTTTAATCATCAAAAAATAAAAGAGACAATTATTTTAATAAGCACAATGATAAAGCAGCAGCTGGAAGGCTTGCCTTGCACAGAGAGCTGTTAGGAGAGCTACTAGAATAGGCTGCCCTGGGGATGAGACAGATGGACAATGACTAGGGTATTTTTAGCTTTCGCAGCTGAAATAAATCAAGGATGACCTGACTTAAAAAATAAACCAGAACGCTAATGACAGTCAGTCAGTGGTAGCAGTAGAAAGTAACGATATTTTTCTTACTTACTAATCTGAATGTATTTTTAGCTTGAGAACAGACTACTGGATGAGTCTATATCCCCGAGGAAAGACCTTACATCACCATAGAATATGCAGACAATAACTAGGCATTCCCCTCATGACTCTTAGCAACAGCAGATATGGGATTGGGTAAGAGAAAAGAGCTGTTTTGTAGAGTGTTGCATGCTGAATACAAACACATTTTAATGTCCAGTAAAAACTCACCGGGCCCTATAAGAACAGAGGATTAAGGCAGGTAATGCCTGTGTCAGAGACCTAGTTCAGATTACCACTGAGCCAATAGGTCCTCAAACCAGCCCAAGGGTCCAAGTCCTGGCCCAAGTTAGTGTACTGATCCCACACATTGCTTTCTTGGTTTATACAAGTGTTATTTTAATGGGAGAGACAAGAATAAATCTCTAAAAATGTCCTTTTTATTCTTCTGAAGAAATGATACTTCTTGGGGTGGGGTGCAGTGTATAGAGACCCTGGAAAACAGTAGGCTGAATAATTCCCTAGGACCACATGACATTAAAATTGTTAAAGTTCTCCAGGCCAGTCTGGGGTTTAGTGATTGTCACAAAAGGCAGAGCAGTGGGACCCCTCAGAAGACGAAGGCCTTCTGAGAAAAGTCTTAATGTCTATTTTGTGAACTAACAAAAGTTTGAAATTTAAAACAAAATCAGGCTGATCTGTAAACTGGCTGTCTGACAAAGTAAAGTGTTGTAGTATTTTAAAAATGCTACTAATTCCAGTAATAACAATATAAAATTCACATTCTAGACATCCAATCAAATATCAGGGCAAATGTAAGAGTAGAAATCGATGACCATAAACAGTGGAAACATTTTAGCATAAATGGGCTGAGGATGACAAAGATAGAGGATTAGCAAAATAAAATAATATAGCTCAAGGTATATTACAAATATACCCGAGGAGGAAGAGTAAGGCAGGAACATAATGAGAAGAAATTAAATGCTTTTAAAATTAAAACAATTTTTCTAGATAAAAAAATAAAATAGCTGAAGTAAAAAGTACAGTAGAATGAATTGCATACAAGACTGGAAAAAAAGAAGAGTGAAATTAAATGCATGGGAATATAATTTATTCATAATGAAAAAACGATTGGAAAATTGACATGAAATAGAGTATTGCTAACAAGTAAATGTGCAACTGTGGTTCCAGAAATAAAGAAAATGTTTATGAAATAATTATTCCACTTTTTCGAAGTGTAAGAAAATTATAAACCTTAGATCCAGCAAACTCGATCATGATAAATTTATAAAGACCAGAAACATGAACATCATAAATTTGTTGAAAAATATCAAAAGAAAAGTATCAAAAGAAGCTAATTAAAAATGGAAATGGATGTAAATAGATAGAAAGTAATATCTTCAATAGACATTTTACAATTAGAAGGCAATGGAACATAAGTGAGCAAGCAGACAAAATTTGGTCATTTTAAAAATTGTAGCCCTAGATAATTTTTTTAAAAATAAAAGGTGAATTAAATATTTCTTTAGATACCCACGTGATTAACACATGATTATTCACAGGAAGATGCATTGCTGCAAAAAGGGAAAAGTATTTCCTAAGGATAAGTGCAAAGTACAACAAATGCAAGGAAGTATGGACTGACATTAAATTAATGGAAAGGCCAGAAATGGCAAATGGTAGGGTAATGTAAAATGCCTTGTTTTTTTTTTGTTTGTTTGTTTGTTTTTTGTTTTTGTTTTTGTTTTTTTTCCTTTTATTGAGGTTATTGGTACAATCTAGGTATACAATACAATTACATTCATCACTGGGATTCTGTACCTGTACATAATAGGTCTTGATTCTCATTTTTCCCCTTGTCCCTGCTCTCCCTTCACCCCCTCCTCCCCTCCCCATTTACAACACTTTATTTCCACTTTTTCAGTTTCTCATATTTTTTTCCTCTCCCTTATTACCTTTCCCCCCACCCTTCCCACTTTCCCTACACCTTTAGCCCTTTACTTCCTATTTCACATTATTAATTATCTCCTTAGGATCCTGTGTACTATTGTAGTTTTTCACACCAAAGAAACTATTCGGTATTTCAGTTAAAGAAATCTCTGTTTATTGAAAGCTTGGCTGGATAGTGAATCTTCAAAGTTAAAAGCAGAACAATACAGCAATGAACTCTTGAACACAGCAGCTGTGCTGAAACACTGGCTGGCATCGTTCTACTGTGTGGTAACTGCCTTATATGGAGCAGTGCTACAAGATTATCTGGGGATGGAACATGAGAGGTTAAGCAAGTGCACTAATGAGGAGACCACAGTGGTCAGCAAACCATGCCCTGAAAGTGGAGCCTGGCCCTGCCTCAATTAGGAGAAATGTTGACATCATCAAAGGAATGTTAATTTTAAAAATAAAGAGGACTGGTGGAGTAGCTGAGTGTGGAGGGCTTGATGCACTTAGGGTTAGGGTCTCGATTCCAACCCAAGCACTGGGAAAAAATAAAGCGATGAAGGAGAAGTAGGAGAAAAGGGGAGAAGTGAACACACATAACCTCTCACAGTTCGGCCCGACTCCTTTCTGTAAACGACTAGAGAAGAAATATTTTCGGATTTGTAGGCTTCACATTGTCTCTTCCATGTGTTCGTTCTTCTGACCCAGGCTCCAGAGCAACAATAAAAACAAACACAACAAAGATAAAACAAAATAACGAGATATAAAAATGAAAGATTAGTAGTGATGAGATGAATCATCGTTGAGTTTGTGAATTAAATTCATTGTCCTGATATTCAAGCATCTTTTTTGCTGGAGTTGTGACTGAATGATTAAAACTTAAATATATATTGTGAATAATGGGAAAATTTATCATAATAAAATTCATAAGTATAAAATCCATCATCTTTTGCAAAAAAATGCATCAGTTCCAATGTTTTTCTGAACTATGAATAAAATACAATTATTACAATATAATTGATAACAACCTAAAAATATCACCAGAAATCTAAAGGAAAATAAAATATCAGCAGAAGCAATAACACTAAGTTTGTTTCTTTATCCATTATTCCATAAGCACTTTATTTCCAGGAATTTGTTCAATGTTTATGTTTCTGATACTAATTCTATTATTAATATTTTAATGACAAATCAAGGCAAAGAAAGTCAACTTCAGTATGAACGTTTATGTATGATTAACTATATTTTAAATAATATCTGAAATATTTCTGCATAACACAGGACTTGTGTTACTAGTTTGATTTGTAGGGAGGAAGTACAGGCAGTTAATGGTAAAGGATATATATAATATATCCTACGTATTTTAGTGTTTTTCTAGTACATGGATGCTCATTTACAGTAACATCTACAGATTTGGTGGCAGCCTTGGCTACTAATTCAAACTATACAAAAATACTCATTATGGACATATTAGCTGTGAAAAACTCATTGGCAAGTCATTAAAATGTTTTCTGAACTCCAGTAACTCACATTTCTGCAGAATATTGCTATGTCCCTGGACAGGAAGGAGGAAACTTCTGGGTCCATGAACCTTAGAAGAGAGAAACAGAGGCCAAGACAGGAGAAAATAAATAACCTATTTTTAGGTAAACAGAAAAACTAACAGGTCAACTTTAAAAAAGATCAACTGATGGGAAGTTGTGGTTATTAATGCCAGTAAGTGGCCAAGGTCTCTTTTAAAAGTCTGACACTTGATGCAAGATATGAGATGGTAATGTAGGGACAAATTGGATAGAAATCAACAGAAAATATACACTGTATTAATGCAAACACTTCTTCACAGAGCTCAGTGTATTTGCTACATCTTTTTGGACAGGAGTTAGAGATGACAGCTACAATTAATATGAAATAACAGGATTGTGAACATTATAAACCCCAGAAACAAAAGTGCAAATAGCAAGAAATATTTACGCATGTCCATAACTTCCTCAATAGCCACATAGCTGCGGTTGACGTATATCGGTTAAAATGCTGGATGATAGGCCAAGAGTTTCGAGATGAAATGAACAAACCACCTCTGGCACCGTAAGTGAGTTTAGTGACTTGTCAAATATTTTTCTATTCAACGGAAATGGAGTACGTGGATAAACTATGGCAATGGAACTTCTGCAAATCCAAAGACATGTATTAAAATCCTGCACTGATACTTCGTTTCTTCATTCGGGTGGACTCTGTGCCATTCGGGCTAGGGAAAGTTTCTGATTCCCAGATACTGTAGAGAAATCCATAAAGTACCCACAAGCATCATGAGTGTAGCTTAAGGACAGGCAAGAAGATACCAAGGTAGCAACGCTGGTGATAATTAATTATTCAGTCTGTCCTTTTAGAATCAAAGACTATTAAATAGGCAGCTTCAAGTGATTTCAATCAATGAAAACTAATTCTCCAAGTAACTCTGCAAAGTATTGAAGTTTTGGAATTCTACTGTCTTTAGAAACAAAAAGAAACACTGGTCAACAATTATTTTAAAAGAAGAGGATTTGCTTAATAAATGTATACAGAGTGTTTTAAAGAAAGCAAAGAGCAGATGAAAACTAGATTATTATCTTTGAATGACAAGAACATTCACAAGTCTAGAAATTCTGGCAGGTACACACTGGTGTATATTTTAAGAAGTGGCTTCAGCCTTACCTGCCTGTGTTTCTGCAAGCCAGCTTGGCAGGACCTAAAACCTTTTGGGCCAGAATAAAGTGTTTGCCCGTCCTGACAGCAAGTAATAGCAGGCAAGAGGGAATAAACCCAATCAACAGAATTGCCCCCGGGTTCATACAGAATGCAATGTGAAGATTCCCCCAAAGAAATACAGGTTGATTGTACAAAAAAGGGGAAAGAGATGTTTCATAGAAAAAAAGTCCACATATTGGGTATTATCGGTTTCAGGAAGATGAAGTATATCCATTTTGGTCAAGGCAATCAATGTGCAAACATTCAATTTCCAAACTTTATTTTCCTTTCTACATTACTTATAAGGCAAAGGCCTGCACATGGATCTCAACTTAATGTTTTAGTAACCAGTTAATTTTAAATAGATGTCTAAAATTTGGTAACATATAAGTATCTCACATGATTGCAAAAATGTTTAATTATAGAAACACAAATCTGTAAAATGGAAATCTGGGATGGATACAGAAGCGGATGGAATGACAAAGTGTTTGTTCATACAGGGTATGAATATTCTAACATGGAAAAAATAAGAATGTGGAAAGGAAAGAAAAACCAGGAAAGAGAATATGCAGTGTAAAATTTTAGCACATGCTTAGTTCCAAGCAATAGCAAAACATGGTGAGTAACCCTGGAAGGGGAGTGACAAAAGAGAAATAGAGCAGAGTTATTCGTTGTAAATGGGGATGGTACTAGTAATTTTATAGAACTGTGGTATAAGTTGAATAAAACAGTCCCTGTGAAATAGCTCAAAATAGTGACTGTCATGTCGTGTGTGCAGTACATGTTAACAATTTTTTATTGCATCTGCACATTTTAAGGATATTTTACCATCTATGTTATAATAATTAATCTTTTTTTTCAGCTTTAATTGAGTTTATTGGTACATTTTAGGGATACAGTACAGTTACATTCATTGTTGGGATCTTGTACCTCTACATGACAAGTCTTGATTCTCATTTTTTCCCTTTACCTCTGACCACTACGAAGACAGGTCCAGGTCAAAGATAGCAAAGTTAGAGGCAATTTGTAATATAAAATGGTTCATTTAGTCTTCCAGAAAGGATAAAATGATGGGAGAGAATATGGCTCTATAAAACATATTCCCAGAAAGGGACGAAGCAAGGTCAGACCTGAGTCAGCAGGAAAAGAGATGCTGAGAAAACACAGAAGAAATCCAGAGCCAAAGAAAAGAACAAGTGAGTCACCGTGGAGTCTGCAGTCAGTATCAAAAACAACTGACTTTGTCTCCCAAATATTTACTATGCTGCTTGTGTAAAACCATTATAAAAAGATCCAGTACGTAATCAATATCGTTACCTATTTATCAAAAGACAAATTTTATTTTTTCATAAAATAAAAACAATTATAAACAGCTTTGTAGGTAGCATGCTAGTCTACCTTTTTTGATAATAAAATATCTTTAAAATACTGAGAGAAAGAAGACAGAACAACTCCATGACTGCTTGATGAAGTGAGTAAGTAAATAAACAAATTGAAAATCAAGGAGTACACAGACACAAAAGAGAAAGATGTATTCCACTTCCTTTAACAGACAGAGTTTTTACAGCTCTCTCTCTCTCTCTCTCTCTCTCTCTGTCTCTCTCTCTGCCCCTCTCTCTTTTCTTTGTCTTTCATTTTGCTTATACACTTTGGGAAGTGCAGTAGACTTTTCTCCTTTATGGAAATAATTAACGGTGGTAATTTTAGTGTAACAAAATTCAAGTAAATATATTTAATTTTTACAATATTGCCATGTGTACTCTATACAGTTTAATACTTTAAATAAATATAGATCACACTCATATTTTACTCTTGAGATTTATTAAAATCACTACTAATTACTTAATTCCTAATTTTAATCAAGGGAGAAGGTGTTTGTTATTACCTTAATTTTGAATAATGAATTTTCAAACTTAGGGCAACTCAGAAATGATAACTCTGAGCACAAGGACCACAGCAAGCCTATATACATTAATTTGAAGCATATTATAAAATCTCAGTCATTATTAAAAAAGAAAGTGAATGAATTTAAGAAAATTTTTTGTGTAAAAATATGTACTTCATTAAACAAATGTGCTTTGAGTGTCATAATTCCAAACTTTAACCTTGAAAAATTTAATGGGTTAATAGCCAGAAAATGTACTGATTTGCAGTACAAACTAATTCAATTGTGCTTCTTCTAATGAAAAAAAGAATCTTGAGATAGATTGATAATCCGTAATACTCGGTGAAAGCAATGTGTTATACTTGTTGATTTTTCTTTAACATAAAACTTATGTGGAACTAACATCTTAATAAATTTCAAAACAGCTATTAAAATAAATCTATGCTAATTCTTCACAGTCAAGTACACAGAAGAGATCTGCATATTCAGCATCATTTTAAAGTAAAATGGATTGCAGATCGGTTTGTGTTTTTCTGCCTTTGAATATTCAATGTCTTTCAGGATCCTTCTTATTCACAAAACTTCAACACATATTTTTGTAGATTTGACTTGTGCATTACAGAGTGACAGAAAATCAAATAATCCCAGCAATGTGGAAACACAAAGCATAATTCACTACTCTACATATTGGCCCTCTAGTCCGTGGCCTACCTCTCCATAGCTTTGTTAAGATGTGATTCAAACACTATAAAATCCACTCACTTTACGAGTACAATTAAATGGCCTGGCTATGTTCACCGAGATAGGCAAACACCGCAGTTTAGACGGTGTATTTAATCACTCGTACCAGGCCTCTGTAATTCCTCCTCCTCTTTGCTAGCCAGCCCTGGTCAGTGATTACCTTGTTATCTGTCCTTATAACTTTTCTCCTGCTATGATCTCCCTTAAGAGGAATTTTACGATATCAGATTACGTTTTCTCTGACTTGTTTGCGTTAGCACAGAGATCTCCATTCCCCCATGCTATGTTAATACTTCATTCTCTTTACTGCCAAGTAATATTCAATGGTATGGATACAATACGCTTTATTTACTCATTTGCATGCTGATTGAAACACAGTCATTTCCATTTTCTGATTTATGAATAGTACTACCATGAACAATTTTTGAATAAGCATATATTTTCATTCTTTCCGAATATAGAGCTGCATGTGGAATTATTGGACCCTCTGGTAGTTCTATATTTAACATTTTAGGAAACCTGCAGATATATTTTTAATGTGCTTTACCATTTTATGATTTAACCAGCATTGCATGAGAGTTCTGAATTATCCACATATATGTCAGCATTGTTACTTTGTGGCTTTTTTATTTTAGCTGCCTTAATGGGTTTGAAATCATATCTCTTACTGGAATGGGCTTGCATTTTCTTAATGATTATTGACGTCAAATATTTTTAGTATAACTTATTGGCCATTTGCACCTATCTTCTTTGGAGAAAAATTTCTTTAGGCAAGTTGCTCGGAGTTGTCATTTGACTATTGATTTCTTAGAATTCTTCAGGTATCTTGTATGCAAGTCACTGATAAGATAAATGATATGTAAATGTCCTTTTTGCAAATATTTTCTACCAATCTGTGTATTACCTTTTCAGTTTCTGATAGCGTTACTTAGAATTTAGGTTGTTTTTTTTATTGCATTTATTATCCTATTTCTTTGGCACTCTTGTAGTGTAGCGTCGTATCTACGAAATACTTGCTAAAGAGTTGAAAAAATATGTCCTCGATTTTCTAGCTTTAACTTTTACTCTTGTGCTTTTGATACATTTAAATTTCATATATACTATGAGATATATGTCTAACTTTGTTTTGGCAATTACTTATTCAATTGCCCAATACGATTAACTACAATGATGATGTTCACTGTTGAATTTTCTTAGACCCTTGTCAAAAATCAATTGATTAAAAACAAATGGCTCATATTTATATTGTCAAATGTTATTCCATTGATTGATATGCCATGTTCCGTATTGTCTTTATGGATTTTACCTTTTGAGTGTTCTGAAGTAAAAACTGCAGGTCTTCCAATTTTGCTGTATTACAAATATTTTAACATTGCTTTGGTTTTGCATGCATTGGTGAATTTCATTTTTAAAAGTTTGTTGGCATGTATTTGTTCATAATATTTCCTTGTGTGCTCTTTTTACCTTTCTCAAGTCAAGAGAAATGAATTATATTTCATTCCCACACCAAGTGATTTGAATTGCCCTATTTTACTCTTCGCTTCAGAATTTATTATAATGTTTTTATTTTTTCAAAGAAGAGATACTTTATTTCATTTATTATTTTCTATTTTGAATTTTATTAATTACCATTCAGAGTGTGCTTATTTTTTTACTTGACTTCTGTGTAGTTTTATCTCATTACACTACTATTGTACTATTAAATTTTAAATTATTAATTTGGAATATTTTTCCTTGTTACAATAAATATGCATAAAGATAAACATCTTTGCCTAAGAGTTGTTAACGTATTCAAAATTTTGATATACCTGCCTTCCATTCACTGACAGATAAGTGAGCCATTTATTCTGCAGTGAGTTATTCTGCAGAGGAGTTTCAGGAAGCAATTTTTGTCGAACAAGAACAAACACATCCTCCAGGTCACCACTGTCTAATAACAGGGTGCAGCAAATATTCAGATAACATTTACACTGTTAAGCAATGTAACTAATCTAGAGGTTTTTCATGTATACAGAAAGATATGAGTAAACTATAAGTGAGTATGGCATCTTTTTACAAAAAAAAAAAAAAAGAACTGAGTGTCTGGAAACTTAGGCATCAACTCCCTCAGGACACCAGGGGACAATTATTTTTGCCTTATTTGGGTGCATATGTGGTGTACATATATATGGAATTGTGATGTGCTCGAATCTCTTGCTGTTTGTGTTTTCTTATTCCATTGTTTTATTGTGGGAGAACATATTTCTATGATAGTTTTTCTGCTTTAGGTGTTTGACCTGCTAGGTCATCTTTCCTTGAGGGAGTTCCACAAATTCCACATGCATGGGAATAGGGTGCAGGTTCTGCTCTGTGAGGTGAGCAGCTGGGCACAGATCTGCGTGGTCTGAGGGTTGCACAGCCCTCACTTCCTGTCTTGCATTTTCTCCCATATTTTTCCCATTAGTGAGGGTGGGGCTCCCTAATGTATGGTGTTGAGCCATACATTTCTTTTTTGATTCCTGTAATTTTTTCTTCGTGTACTTACCTTGTATCACATACTTATGTCTTTATAATAGATATTTTCTTAATGAATTGCTATATTGATAGCTACAAAATGTTCCTCTTTATCTCCAATACCATGTATTTTTATTTTAAATTCAATTATTTATCTGGTGTTACTTAGGCAATCTGGTACTTTTCTCCAGGTGCATGCTCTGTGCAAGATAATCTGCTTCATGTATTCCTTCAAATTTACTTGTGTTTTCTAATCTAAACTGCATCATGTGGCTAAGAGGATTTGACTGTCTTGTGATAAATTTATTGCATTAAATTGTTTAATCAATTCAAATTTATGTCTAGTATTGCTTTATACACTATTTTAATTTTTATTTATCCTCTATTTTTAATTTACTTTCTTTTAAGTGAAGATTTTCTAATATAGAGTTTTAATTTTATGAAATAATCTTCACTATCTTAAAAACTTTCTTACTAACTCTTCTAGGATTTACAATGTCTATTTTCATCAGAAAGTTTCAGGTTTTAATAACTTAATAAGTGGGAGATGCAGAAATGTTATTGCCAACCCTCCATTCAAAACACTCACTCCTTCATTCCTGTCCTCTTTGAAGTAATTCTGGAAATCCTCCTTCTTGAGTGTCTTTTTTTGGTCATTATGACATTTGGACAGAGCCAGGAGTAGCACAGTGCCTGACTGGGTGAATAGGAAGAAGGAGGACACTCCATGTTCTCAGAAGCCCATCTTTCTGGTGCAGAGAACCCTATAGTGGTGGTCTCTGGATTTCTCATCAGGCCTCCTACAAAAAATCACAAAAGAGGACCTCCAATCAGACTTCAGAAATAGGCAAGGATGATGGAATATGTTTTTGGAAAGCAGTTAAAGACATGTGTGACACAATAAAACATGAAAAAATTAACCATATATTTTATGTTTGTTTTTATATTTATATATAACATATGCAATTATTACACATGTGTATTTTATGTATGGTACATGTATACTATATAGTGTCACATATGTAATACTTATATTGCAATATATATGTACATGCATTCCAAATGAAAATCCAAAATACATTGCATTTTAATTGTTATTTTATATTATTTTATGTTTTTAAGCAGATAAAAAACCTATGCCTTTACAGTTTTTATTGTATTACCCTTGTTATTTATCATTTTTTGGTTTTCCATATTGGTTTCTTTGTCTCTCCTCTGGAAATACACGTCTCTTACCTAACATGTTTGCTGGCACCTAACTTCTTTGTGATTCAATTGGCAAATACATTACAATTTTGTTCTAGTCCAAACTAAACATTGTTATCTATATGTTGTACTCAATTACTTTATAAATTATTTAAAATAAAGATTAAATATGACAATTACATAATTGATAATTATATAACTTTCTATACAACTCTTTCTTTTGTTATATGTTAGTTTTATAGTCTAGAATTACTTTCAGCCTGCTGAGCTTCCTTCAGAGTATTTTTGTAAGGCAGGTCTGCCAACAACATTAACTCTCAACTTCCATTTTTCAAATATCTCTATTTTGATTTTTGAGTGCTATCTTTTCATGGTCTTGAATTCTTTTTTTTTTTTTTCTTTTGCATGTTTTTTCTTGTTTTGATTTGTTTAATCTGTTATCCCATTGCTTTGTGCCAATCATAATTTCAAAAGATAAGTCAGCCATTTCTCTTCTTTGTTCTTTTGTACCTACTAACTCATTTCTTTTTTTCTTTTTGCTCTCAAGATTTTCTCTTTTTCCCAGATTATCTCACTTATATATTGTTATGCATCTAAATGGAAAGATTATGTTTCTATAAATGTATGGTGTTTCCAGCCATCATGTTTTCCGCATTTTTTTTCTGTGTATATTTATATGTTTCCCATAACATGGACAACATACTACAAACTCACAGCTACACATTTCAAAATGTTTCACCTTTATCAAAATATTGATTGCAATTATATTTTCTGATGATACCGTTTGTTCTTGTTGTTGAGACAGATTTTCATTATGTATTTCAGGCTTGCCTCAAACTCATGCATATCTTGCTGCCTCAACCTCCTGAGTGCTAGGATTACAGGATTATGCACCACATCCAACTGATCTAGCAATCTTTCCCTTCCACATAAGTGGAATAAAGACAGTTGAGGACTATGTTATGTAGTATTTTATTAAAATTAAAACATTAAAGCATTTCTATTTGCTCAGAAAGTATATAAAATGATAGAATTGTTTCCTATGTATTCAGTATCATATATTAACAACAATTAGCATTTTGTTCAATTTCTTCTCTTTAAAGAATGTTGAGAAATTAACAAAATACATTGCTTCTTCTCAATTTTAGCATCCACTTCAAATTTTATTGTTATAGTTTCCATGCATAGTTTTGTATTTTGCCTTCTAGAAGAATCCATAATATGTTAAATATCAAAAATATGTACCTTTAAAGATTTTTTTATTTTACAAAAATTTTATTTTTTTTGCTGGGGATTTAGCTCAGAGGTTCAGTGGCCTGCCTTGCAGTGCAAGGACCTGAGTTCAATCCCGGTACCAAAAAAAAAAAAAAAAAAAAAAAAAAAAAAA